>NW_019445842.1:0-1711 GCF_002814215.2 Seriola lalandi dorsalis
GTTTGAAGTTTATAAGGTAAAATGGTCCGAGTATTAGAGTCTTACCATCAAATTACATCCCACTTACATTCAGGATTACCCAGCTTCACCAAATGACCAGTCGTCTGAGGAGGACATGGACTCCTGCAGCGCCGATGACGACCTGAAGGACCCCGCGGAGGACAGCGACAGTGAATCAGGCAGCAGCTCAGACAATCCCAGCGACTGGGCTCCTCTCTACAGGCCCCATCTTAGTCGCCATGGCAACCAGCTGCCGCTCAAAGCCGCACTGTCAGACACACAGAGAAGCGACCCACAAGACAGAGGTGAGAAAACAAGAGAGGAAAGACGAGGTGGAGAGAAACCTGACTTTTCTGTTTTTGTGTTAAAATGTATGATAATCATGTAGTGATATATATCTGAAGATAGAAATACTACCGCATTGTAAATATACGCTATTACAAGTAAAAGACTCTAATAGAAACAAAACATTTTTCAAAGAAAAGATAATGTAAACTTAAGGTAAAAAAACTGCTTACAGTTATGTTCTATTAAAAACTATGGATCTCCATAGCTTGACTTTTTATGATAAACTGAAAGATGAAATGTCTTGTATGAGTTGAGGGTTCAGAAAAACCATTGGATTATCTGGAAAATACATTGCAAGCTTAAAAAGGAGTCCGTCCACTAAAGAGATCTTCACTTTCTTCCTCTCTTTCCCTCTCAGAGATCATGTGCTGTGAGGAGAAAAAGTCAGAATACAGAGGTCGTGTGGCGCAGCTCAGGAAGGCATTCACAGATGATCCTCACAGAACAACACCTGCCTACACCAAACCTCCTCTACCTGCCAAACCTGCTCACCTGCAGAAAAGAAGCACAGCCTTGAGCCATTAGGACTCCAGGTGCATCCACCTTGATGCAAGATAACACTTGACCCGAAAACGGCAGAGCCATGTCGTACTGAGTGTAAGGACACCTGTGCAGAAGTAATGGCTCAGTTACACACTGTTGGACCAGGCTGCGGCCACATACATGTGAAGAAGAAGAAGGTCCTTACTTGAACCTGAGCAGTGAACTGAGATATACTTTGTTAGGCATCAATTGAAGGACCAACCCACAGACGGAGAAACGTCTGGGGGGTGGAGTGAGAGAAAGACTTGAAAAGCTTTTAAACCAAAGTCAACCTGAATGATAAAATGAAGCAGCTTTGATGTTACTGAGTTCAAATACGCTCACATAGCTTTTGTGATTGACAGGCAGATGCAGAGCGAGAAGTCCAGACACACACACACACACACACACACACACACACACACACACGTACCACACACACTCACACACACGTACAACGCACACACACACACACACACACACGTACCACACACACTCACACAGTCCATGTACCTTGTGATTGTAGTGTTTTAACACCACTGACTTACACCAACTCACTGCAACTCTTGTTGTGCTAATTAGCAGTTGTTAGCATGCTAACACAGATGGTGAACATGGCAGAAAATATACCTGCTAAACATCAACATGTTAGCATTGTCACTGTAAGCCTGTTAGCATGTTTACATTAGCATTTAGCTCAATGCATCAAGAACAAAAACCTGCCTCACAGAGCTGCAGGCGTGATGATAGCCCTAAAGGAACAAAAATGGTTGAAGAAAGTAGGATACATTTTAATTTGACCTTGTAGATTTGTTGTTGACCTTAGAAATATAAATTTGAC
>NW_019445843.1:0-2061 GCF_002814215.2 Seriola lalandi dorsalis
GCTCAAACATCCAACTGAAGTAATAATTAGTAAAAACTGTAATAGGGTGCAATATTATCTGCTGCAAAACCCATAACTGTCAATCAAATCAGCAATTGAAGTAGAATTAAAGGAATCGTGGGACATTTTAAGCATATAATAAAGAATCTTTATTTATTAAAACAATACCATTAAAATACTTTTATAATAGCAGAATCATTCCACATATCTGATAAAGAGGGCGATGAAGATGCAGCCGAACAGAGACATGGTCGAGGCTGAGAGGACCACCACAATTACACTTCCTGCCACGTTGACCAGAGCGCCGAGCCCCGCACCCACGATAATCTGAGCCAGCTGGACCATGCAGGTGAGCGCCGCGCAGTCCACCCCGGTGCCTCGTGGAGTTTCATTACTTCCTCGCAGCTTGATTTGTTCCTGGAGTCGCAGCAGGGTGGTGTGGGAGAGGAGGAGGAAGAAGAAAACAAAGGAGAAACATATCTGATGTCATCAATTCTCTCTATTACCTGAGATGTCCATGACAAAAAGCAATCATCAATATGGTAAACAGGTTCAGCTCTGGAAAATATTAAGGGGCAACCTCATACATATATTTTTTCAGTGTCTCCTCAGGCACCTCAGCCTTGTATCAAGGTATTGACCAAAGATGCCAGGACACATCACAACTGTGAGTGAATGAGTGTTTTTCTGCCAGCAATTGATTTTTGTACCACCACCCAACTAAAGATATTGTGTTCTATTATTTATTTATATACAGTATAAAACAGCTTTGATTATTCAGTCTGCAGCAATATTACAAGCAGCTGTCAGCTGTCAAATATAATGTTCTGAATGGGAGTAATTGTGCTCATTATTGCAAATTAATGTTGTCTTTTTGTTGTTTGTCAAAAGTTGCCTTTTATCCAGAGGCAACGAACAGAAAATTGAAAATATATTTTTTCCTAATCTCTACACTTCACTAACACATTTCTTTCAATTCCAGGGAAGTTGGCAGGTGCTTTTGAATATAATCTTAACAGGTGGGAGTCCCCTGGAAATCTCTGCTGCCAAAAAATGTTGCGTTCAAGAGCAGCCTCCAGTATTGTTCCTGCCAGTATCTGGGGTCAGCTGTGCAGGTCTAACACGTGAACAAATACATCTACAGCTTTTTCTAATGTGAACTGAAATCTGGATGATTGTACATTTACAGTTACAATTATTGGATATTTTTGTTACTGAAGAATACACTGATGGGAACATCAATTACATAGCATGGTAGCAGGAAAAAAAATTAACTGAGCGCCTTAGATTATGTAATCTAAGGCTCAAGATATTAATTGTTGGAATTTGTTCATGATAACTTCAGTGTCACAATGGAAAATAATTATTTGCAACTTGCTCATAATTCTAGTGTTACATAATAATATTTAGTAATCTTTAGGTTGACATGTTGCCACTAGAATCATTAGCTTGTTTTCCTCCTTTGTAAAAGTATTTAATGTTCCACATTGAACAATAATTGAAGTATTTAATATTTAAAAACTTTGTAGTGCAAATCTCCCAAAGCTGTGTCTTTCTTTTTTGTACACCTGCCTTTATTGTTATTTTCAAATAAACTACATTAACAGTAGAGAATATCAGAATAACTATACAGCTATTTATAGCAATAAGCACAGTTAAGTATCTTAGTGTTCGTCTGCAGTACAAAAAAAATGTGCACTGTAATACTGTAATTGGAAGGCTGTAATATAAAGCTGTCCTATATGCACCCAGAGAAATTGATTTAAAGGCTCTCTAAACCAATTTTACACATTAATTTAATTTTAGTCATCACAAGGACTACTGCTCAGCCTGGGAAAACATTTACATGAATGTCTGTTGTGGCTGTGGAGGGAGCTTTTCAGGGTTATCTCAGCTTTGGTCTGAGATTTCAAAGAGGAGAGTCTCATGACAAACAGTGTCGAGTTGCATTAGGAGAACCCTGAGGTTCTTGGCCCTAAAATATAAAAAGTCCCAAAATTATGATTTCCTTGATAAACTGTTTTGTTTGTAAAATTGTGAGAAATGCCCGTTATAATTTCC
>NW_019445844.1:0-1741 GCF_002814215.2 Seriola lalandi dorsalis
ACCTACTGTAGCGGGAATTACCACAGAGGTGGTTCTGAGTACTTTGGCAGGTATTTATATTTCTGTTGGCAAATGTTGTCACCCCGCAATAGCGTCACAACCATGCAAGGTGCAGTCATGAAACTGTACAGGAGTGTAGCTGAGACCAAAATGAACGTTGAATAGTCTTGTAATAAGTAGTAATAATTACTGAGCAGGCCTGCTCTTTGGCCAGAACGTCAACATGTTGATGGACATCGCAGCTGGTGTGAAACCCTGCATCTCTAGTTTGACATTGATTTTAAGATCTTATAACTTTAAGTCTCTTTGTGGCCTCGCTCCAGGCTGTATTTCTGATACTTTAGTCCCACATGAGTGCTTTAAGTGGCTTAAAATCCACGCTCAAATGTCTTTAGTCTGTTGCAGAGTCCTGGTTAAAAACTAGAAGAGACAACAATCTGCCCGAGGAAATAAGACTGGCTGTGTCCTTATCATCTTTTAAATCTGTACTCTGGATTTTATCTGAATTGTCTGTTTATTTCTTTTATCCAATATTACTAGAACTTGTTTTACCCATTTCATTCTGGCAGATCCTACATTACTAACAAGTATTCCAGTGAATGTTACTTTTAATTTATTGCCATGTATGAAGCACTTTGTAACATGAGTTTTGAAAAGTGCTTTATAAATAATGATTATTCTTGATTTTGTGTCTCTGCTTTCTTACCCATATTTCTGTATTGTTGGTGCAAATCTAATTGCTCTCAAAGTACCAATAGAGCAGCACCAATCAAACCCTGATAACTGAGATGTATTTTTGTGCTGGCTCTGGGGAGTCATAGGAAAGGTACATAAAACAAAAATGAGTTCCATATGGGAGTGATCATGTAACCCGGGTAGCTGGCAAGCCTCTCTCTGTCTGTTATTTTTATGGGGCCTTTAAGAATATCTTCCACATTATCACATGGCGGTACATCATGCGAGATTTCACTGTGCTGTACAGCAGTGTTATCATGTTGATGTACCACTTACTGAATGTCCCCCAGTGGAGCAATATTGATGTCATAGTTGTTTTATTTTGACTACTTTGCTCTAGTCTGTCTCGTAGAAACACAAGCCAAAAAGTATTGATTGTATATATTTCACAAAAAAAGATTGTAAAAATAGCCCTAAAAGAAATCTTACTTGGATTGGGCAAATATTTAGAATTAGGTTTAGTTAATAATTAAGGGTGAAGGTTAAAATGTCCAGCATTGAAAAAGTGGCAAGAACTCAACAGGATTGTGTCTATGTAAAAATAAAAAATGTCCTGGGTTATTTAAGCTAATCATGGACCACCTTTTACTCAGTCTTCATTGCAAGAGATGAGAAGACGAGACACATAACCCTTTTCTTTATTTGTGTTTTCCAGGTGTGCATGTGAAGCTGTTGTGGTTGGACAGCGAGGGAGATACTCGAGGAAAGATGAGGAAGAGCAGGAGTGTTCTCACAGTGTCTCCCAACAATGTAAGTCATAACATCCCCCAAAAATCTCATCAGTGAAATAACTGTATGTACTAGACATCCATCAAACAGCTTTTGACAGCACATGTAATCACTGGAGATGGGTTTCATTGTATTAAAATATTCATTAATTATAGTTGTAGTATCACAGTCATGGACAATGAGAGGGAGATATAAACACTGAGGAGCACACACAGAAACTCCGTGTGGGGGAGAGATTTATTTTGGAACAGTGGAGATCATTGACAATTATGAGACA
>NW_019445845.1:0-1733 GCF_002814215.2 Seriola lalandi dorsalis
TTATGATATTCTCACGTTATCATAAGTCCTTACTGCACAAATATGCCATGAAAACGAGATGAAAAATACAATTAAACAGCACAATTTAGCACCACACAGTTCCTCAAAATCCTCCAGGAATATAACAGAAATATCACAAAGACACAAATCATATAAAGTCATTACTTAGCACGAGGCATCATAGTTATATTATAAGAGAAAATGGCATAAAGTACCATATTAACCCTTAAATCACTGCTATTAGATTAGATTCAACTTTGTCATTGCACAGAGTTCAAGTACTGGGGCAACGAAATGCAGCTAATCATCTAATCAGAAGTGCAAGAAAACTCCACAATAGAGTTGTAGTGATGCCATTAGGGCTGCAGTTGTTGATTATTTACATTATTGATTGATCTATTGACTATTTTTTCTGATGACTTGATTGATCTTTACTCCATTAAGTGTTAAAAGTAGTAAAGAAAATGCCCATAATGTGCAGGGAGCTCAGTTTAACATCTTCAATCTGCTTTTTCACATTACAAACCCAAAATATTCAGTTTACAATGATACTAAACAGAGAAGAAAATAATAAAGTGTTACTCATATGTATTGTTTTGTGCAACCAGCAGTCCCAAACCCCAACATACTCAGTTTACAGTGGTATAAACAGAGAAAAACAGCAAATCCTTGCATTTAAGAAACAGGAACCTGTGAATATTTGGCCTCTTTTATGATTAACTGGTACATTTTCTGTTGATTATTTGACTAATCTTTCTATTATTAGATGTCAGAACAGATAATCACCAGCGTAAAGTGCACTTAAAGGTCTCCATTGAGCACCAGAGAGACGTTATAGCCCCCAGTGGGGATATCATGGGAATACTACAGAGGTTTATCTTTGGGTTTGTCAGTAAGAAGTTGTTGTTGTCCTCACTGTCATTTTGGAAAATCCCGTTCAGCAGAGCCCTGCATGCTGCTTAGATTATGAGCAGAGACTAAGCAGCTGTTAAAAGACACAGTTTTCACATGACACACTGCAGCCTGGCTGCTTTTTCAGGGGGGATGAATGATTTCCATTATATTCCAGCTTTTTCTTTTTTTCCATAACACCAGAGCATATATGCTGAAATGCAGCCTTGGTATTGATTTTCTCATTAACTCCCCTCCTCCTCCTCCTTCCTCTTCTTCCTCTTCTTTTTCAGATTGATATGTCACATTGCTGCAGACTCACTCTCAGCCTGGAGAGTATCATAGTGTCATATTTCAGCTGCCTGCGAGCTTAGTGTTTTCCCTGTTTCTCATGCAGTCTGGAGGCTTCGCGGGGCTCAGCCATGTATGGAGAAAGACGTTGAAAAGCACAGAGATGGAGAGAGAGAGGGAGAGAAAGAGGGGAAGCGATTTTTAACAGCTGACTGCAAATGCACACATCGCATTTTAATGTTTCCACTGCTGCTGCTGCTGCAAATGCAGGTTTCAAAAGCTGAGATATGCAGTGACGTAGAGGAGGGGGGAGGGATGGGAAAAAGGTGACACACATTTTTTTTTTATGTAGCTTGCCAGCTTAGAGTTGCTCTAATGTAAACAAGTGCGTCTGAGGGAAATGGGGTCAGATGCCCCGTTGCATTATTTACATGCTTAGCTGATGGTGTAAATGCACGGCGGCAGCCAGTGCAAAGCTTTCCCGCATCCCGCAGACTTTGACCTAATTTTTCAATTTTCCACGCATCATCCCTCTCCTCCTTCAGCGGGGG
>NW_019445846.1:0-1694 GCF_002814215.2 Seriola lalandi dorsalis
TTATACGTGTCTGCGTGCATGTGCCCACACATTCCCCATAGCAGGAGATCCATCATCTGGGTCATATTACAAAGCAGTGGGGATCCTCGGTCAATTCCGGCTGACGGATGAAAAGAAGACCTAAGATGGCAGCTATGTCAATAACAGGCGCGGCCTCTGCTGACATCTGCCAGCCTCAAACCCTCACCCTCTCACCCCATTAGCTCCATTTTGTATGCTATACCAACCAGATGTGACTCCTGCCCACATCTGTCACAGCCATGACCCCACAACCTCACCAGGGTTCAAATTTTAATTCACTTATTTAGTTGCCATTTAGCTGTTAATAGATGGGGAAAAATTATTTATAGCTTGCAAAACTGCAATTCATCCCTTACACACATTTTTTCACCTTCAGTTTCCTGCCAAAAAAGCCCCTGAAAAAGCAGCAGTGCTGAACCATACAGTATATTGCTGTAATTGAATTACTTTTGCTGAAATGCTCTATCTAAATTACAGTTTGGACGTGCTTCATGAGAGCATTGACTTGATTTTCCATTTTGGAGGACAATGACATTGCAAAGTGTGTGCGAAAAGCAGCATAAATCAAGAAATCCTCACACAGCGTAAATTGAAACACATGTTAAATCCAGGCAGAGGCTCATTTAAACATTAAACTAATAAGAAACACTTGTATTCGGTTACAGAATGCTGCGCACACGATAATGTATCTCAGTTATTTCACAGGAGCTTAATGCAAGTTGAGATATGAAGATTGTATGATGAACAACAACAACCTGAGAGGCTCCACGGGGGCAAGTTTAGAAGTGAGGGGGTCACATTTTTAAGGTAGCACATTCTTATAAAAGACAAGGACTTTGCTATCTATGATCTCGCCACCAACTGAGAAGATAAGAGAAGTAAAACCAGAGATGTGTCACATGCCACGAGATTATCCAACTCTTAGAAGTGAAGACAGCGATAGAGCAAGAGAAGTGCAAAGTTTCCACCTCATCTCTATACATGCTGTTACAGATTTACTTCTATAGTAGACACGGCAGATTAAAAAGAGGGAGTAGAAGCAACACAACCAAACCACAAGCAAGTTTGATTCCCACTGGGGCTACTGTCGCTGAACATGTATGCACCAAATACTGCACAGCCACAATACACAAAAAGATATCCCAATGTAACTGGACTAAGTTGCACCAGTCCCTCAGTTCTTAGTATGAGCTAACTTAAAACTGGTGATTCATAAAATTGGATTGCACCATTACATCTAAATGAATGTTATTGTGAAAACTACAGTGGCCAAGCTGAATGCACTGCAGAAAACTTGCAAATAGATCAAATGATGAAATGAAGAAAACATCTCCACCACTTGCAACACTGAGATTCATTCAGAGTAATGATTGGCCACCTGAAGCATGTAAATCCAATTTATTCTCTTTTCAGCTCTGTTTTATCTCTACCTGGGTGTTTAGCTGCCAGAGGCTGGACTATTTTCAGGAGCTACAAACAATTCAATGAGCCACTTCTCGGAGATTGAACCCAAATAACATACTGGAGCGCACGATTCACATTAGCAAATTATGAATTACGTTTCCAACAAAACAATTTTACTGTTGCAGTTTAATTGCATAGAAACGTAATGAGACGCTGGGTTCCAGAGACAGCCTGAAGGGTTGGCAACTGGCATCTCGGCCTTGATGCTG
>NW_019445847.1:0-1518 GCF_002814215.2 Seriola lalandi dorsalis
GAGAGAGAGAGAGAGAGAAAAAAAACATTCTGAGAATTCAACATGGAAAATATTTTCGCCTGTCCATACTTTGAAGTATCCCATGACTAATACAGTGATTTGGATAGTGGTGGAAATGGAATGGACCACTTGGGGAGGGGGTGCTCTTCAAAAAAAACTGGCCTCATTGCTCATTACATGTACTCATATAGTAAACGCACAATAAGTCAAAGTGTAACACATGTGGGAAAGCCTGAATCAATGTATAAATGAGGGTTATCCTGTGAACACATGTTTCATACATCTTGCCTCAAGGTATATTAGAAATTAGGTATGCGCTGCACACACATACACGCACATACACGCATACAATCCTCAAACACAGTAATGCTTTGATTGAGATATCACTTCTGTAAGTACTTGCACTGCATAAACTCTGTATCAGTAAAATGTTTGCTGCGCACTGCGGTGAAAACAGCTTCAGCATATATAAATAACGTACAGTAAGTTGGAACAGACGGCAACTATGTAAAGAATAACATCTGCAAACCATTGGATTATAAACCTACAGTATAACTACAGTATAATTACACGAGAGCCTCTCTCTTGGGCACTGTGCTGTTAGAGGGAAGAGGGATGAGGAGAAAGTGGAACAGCTACAGTAATCTATCCAACTTCATTTCACCGGAGTGATTCTGCCTGGGGGTATGCACAAGTCATAATGCATTTGACAAATAGTCTCCCGCTAAAACAGGCATTTGCGAAGAAGTGGCCTTCAGCGCTGGTATACACAGCTGAGTGTACGCTGAACAAACAAGCCTCCCACTCAGCCAGGAAAGATACAGAGAGGCTTCAAAAAGATTAGGAGAAATCTTGGGCGAAAAGTAAAGATGACTCACGGTGATTGTGCAAGTGCAGGACAATGCAAGTTGGCTGGAGTTGAGAAGAGCAACAGAGCCGTGGGGTTCATACCAAAATACAAATCAATGCTTTTCTCATGTGTTGTTCTTTGCATTGTTCTGAGATGTGGATGCCCAGGTTGTTTTATCAAGGAATTTACAATGAAATGTAGAAAAGCACAATGGCATTATTTTTTTGTCTTCCATTATCGTCGTATCATTTTTGTTTTGAACATGAATCAGACGTCGGTTTGAAAAAGGAAATCAAAGCATAAAGTCATTAGATTAGATTAAAACATTTAATGATTGTTTGGTATTATGTTGATGTTTCATGTCTAATTGCAGGGAAGCCAGTGCCTAAACTCAAAGGTCAAGTGCATTCATAGATTGACTTATTCTGTCAGTGGGATCCATATTCCTGGCATGCATCAATCAATCATCAGTCTCAATGTGGCCGATCAGCTCCAACCAACTTCCGCTTACACATTCTTTATGTTCCTCAATTATTAACCCATTCAGGTAGAGAACAGAATGAATACAGATCTGCGTGTATGCACACACATACATACACACACACACACACACACACACACACACACACACATACATATGCAGTCATTCTCGCAAACCCAACAGTCAC
>NW_019445848.1:0-1596 GCF_002814215.2 Seriola lalandi dorsalis
CATGTTTTGACAAAAATGTTTTTTTTGCCTAAATCACCCCCTCATGATGCTGGCCACCTCTGGTAAAATCGCCAGAATCCTCAGTTGAGGGGAACATGCAATTCTACCCCCGGTTGTATAATGGCCTATGTCAAAAGTGTGACTCTTTTGTTGAGTTTTTTGTGTTTCCTGAAAAACCTGAAAAAATGACTTAGGCCATTATTTTAAGAGGGTGTCGATATTGAAAATTTGCAATACTACTGGGAAAATCTTTTATCTGCTGATGAAACTGAGATTGAATTGTTTGGGAAGAACATAGTGTTAAAAAACGGAATCTGTATACCAACACGAAAACATCATCCCAAAGGAGAAATACAGTGGAGGGAGCATCATGATTTGGGGCTTTGCTGCCTCTGGGCCTAGACAGCTCGCCATCATCGAGGGGAAAATTAGTTCCCAAGTTTATCAAGGTATCCTAAATATCAATGTAAATCTACCACAGAATGTCATACAAACAAACAAAATCTGCCTTTTGCTTTTGAGTTCAGACCTTAATCCAATAGAGATGCTGTGGAATGACCTGAAGAGAAATGTTCACACCAAACATCCTTAAGAATAAGGCCGAGCGGAAGCAGCTCTGTAGGTAGAATGGTCCAGAGTTCCTCCTGAATGTTGTGCAGGTCTGATCATCAGCAGCCCCTGGAAGAGCTTGTTTGAGGTTATTGCTGCCAAAAGAGGTTTATCCAGGTATTAAATCCAAGAGTTCACTTACTTTTTCCATTAGCATTGTGAATGTTTAATGGGTGTGAAAGATTATATTAGCTGAAAGCACATTGTGTTTGTCTCCACTTGTGACTTAGTTAAAGATAAGATCACATTTTTTGACCAATTCATGCAGAAAACCGGGTCATTCCAAATGGTTCACATACTTCTTCTTGCCACTGTATATAATGTATAACATAGGACAAGTTAATTAGAGAGTTTTAAAGGAGCTTTTTACCTTTGGACAGAGCTATGTTCACTGTTTCCCCCTGCTTCTAGCCTTTATGCTGGGCTAAGCATGTAACTGAAACAGCACACAAGCATTTGTCAAAATGTCTAACCTTTAAATAGACAATTCAGTGGTGTAAAGTATCAAAGTCACGCATGTTGGCACCAAACACTTCAAAATTAAATGGAACCATTCATAAAAAATTTTCTCTGGCAAATCTTGCACGTATGCTATCAGTCAAACAGCTAATAACATAGCTGTTTGGTCATTAGCGCACAGAATGCTAGACAAAAAGCTAAAAATTCTTAAATTTTTAAATGTTTTTCATTAACTTTCCCATAGATACTATATGATGACTCTAGTTTGAGGGGCAGCAAACTTAAATGGTTATCAGCAATGTGAAAGGTTAACTCTTTGTTTGTCATACAGCGGCAGAGTCTGTCCAGCCTGAACTAACAAAACTAAAAATGTGGAGCTGTGGTGGGTTGTTCCTGAATCTGCTAAAGGCTATAACCTACTCTTATCATGAGCCTTTATCAAAACTAAAACAAAACATAATATTAGATCACTAAAGCTTTCAGTCCACCACCTGCAGCCTCCAAACACATCAAATTACATTTACCTTC
>NW_019445849.1:0-1749 GCF_002814215.2 Seriola lalandi dorsalis
GAGGAGAGGAACAAATACAAACACAAGCAGGGCTAAAAACGTTTGTCTGGGTTTAATTAACTTAAAACACATCAAACTGCTTCTTTTCAGTCTCTATTTTTTAGCACATGAATTAATTAGAGTCTGTCACGGAGTCCTTTTAATAGCAGTTTTACATCATGGAAATATGAACTGCCTCCAGGTGGGTTTTATAAGGGTGTTTCCATTTCCTACATGAAACTCTTCACTGCAGAGAGGCATGGAAAAAGAAACAGGCGCTCTCCCAGTATCTTTATGCGATGCAGACTGCGTGCTGCTGTGTATTTCACTTAAGAATCGTGTCGTGGGTGTGCTTCAAGCTGTTAAGTTTGCAGTGGTGAATGAAATCTCACCGGGCACTAAGTACACAGAAATACATGACTTCATCTGCCTTCGCTCTCACCATCCGTGAATGAACAGTTCAAATGTGACAACGGCTGTGATGTAACAGTTCGCAACAGTATGAAAACAGTCTAAAAGCCTTTTGTGCAGCAATAATTCTCTAAGAGCTGGTTGTTTTAAGAGCAATGCTGCATTCAAATCAATGAAGACCAAGAGGAAAGAAGATGGGCAGTGGTTATGAGTCATTTCATTACTCACGAGACGCTGATTTATTCTTTTGTGTTATAAGAAGTAAGCTGCTTCACAACTAAATATTTGAATACATCTATTTTGTGCGAACTTGGTCGTTAACATATGCGTTGGGGATATCGCGATATATCGGAATTGATGATAACCGTGATAATTAATACATTAAATATTGATATGATGATATGATGTTAGGCCTTGTGTACTTTTTGGTTTACCAGTTCACCTGGTTTCCTTTTCACCATCCATTAAGTGTTATTGTTCTTTTTATACACTTTTGTAGTTACAGCCTCTCTCTCCACCTCCCTTCACTCAAATTTGAGTCTTATTCATTTACCATAAAAGAGATAAAACATACATAAACAAAGTTACAGAGGAATTTGACTGACAGCCTTGTTATCATAGCAATGGTATTATTATTGAGGCTTAAGTGATGTCTCTAACTTGTAAGTCACTTTGCACAAAAGAATCAAATGAGTAAATGTAAATGTAATGCAAAAAATATTTTCAAAGTTTCTATAAATATTGCGATAATATTGTTATCGCGATTTCTTTTGGCCATGATAATGGTGCAGTGAAAATCTGATATGGTGATATGGTGCCAGCCTTATTTTATTTATTTATTTAATTTATTTATTTTTATTCATTTTTTTAATTTTTTTTTTAGAGTTTATAAAGATGTTTCCAATAGAAAAAAGTGGGTCCATTTTTACAACTTGATTTAAAAGCGAATGTGGGATCAATTTATACAGATATACAAATATTTCTGAATTGTCCTTTTAGGCAATTACATTTTTCCTAGCTGTACACCCATTGTGTTTCATGTTTTCTCTCTGTGTGAACAGAGCAGGCCAGACAGGCAAATGCAGAGCAATAAAAGGGTTAAAAGCTAAATATTTTCGTGCGTAATTAGACCCAGCCACACCACGCTAAGAAAACCAACCTGATCTTTTCTCTTTTTCTCAGCTAGGAAATAAAAAAAAAAACTAGGCAACATAGCAGCAGTTTGTGCTGTACCTGCGCATCCCAGTATGTCACATATACTGATGATGAACAATATCCGTGAGGAGGAAGCAGGCCTTGGCAGAGGATACTGTCCCAGTCTTCTGTAGCCCTTGCGTTTTGGCAAAATTTGTAAGATAG
>NW_019445850.1:0-2054 GCF_002814215.2 Seriola lalandi dorsalis
CCCCCCCCCCCCCCCCCATTTCCTAGGGCCCATGTTTGATGACTCTATAGGTGATCTTAGGCAAGAAGAAGATGTGTACTGTGCAGAGGAATTCTTGGTGCCATTTTCCTTGGATTTCTTTTTTTTTGATATGTCATGTTTATGTGTAAACCCAGCCATCTCATCAGTCTGAATCTGTGTGTGGGTGGGGTTGCAACATCTTATTTGCAGAAGCTCAAGTTCTTCATATTTGGTCTTAAATTTTGTTGGTTTTTACAGAAATGGAATATTTCATTTTGATATTTTAATTTTTTATGTCTGTGTCAGTTTCAGATAAGTTACACTCTGCTCTGGAGAAAAAGAAATGCTTTGATTTAGATTTTAGTATTTATGTTTTAAATATACAGTACTTACAAAAACTGATTAAGGCCATCTTATTTTATATAATAAAAATACATTTACATATATTTTTAAAAATCGTGTTCTTGATGACAGCTTTCTTGTGCATGACAGACCAAGTGAGTGTTCCTATGTTTGTTTGAGTGCGGCGTCCTCGTGAGCACAGTAAAGAGCACTTCTATTAGAAAGCCGCACAACAGAAATGAACATTGATTGTCCCCAGGATTTTTTGGAAAACCAGACATCTAAACAACTTTGGGGTGGAAAGCGTGTAAATAACACATGAGGAGATATTGATTTCAGAGATCCGGGTCCCGTCCATATAGACGCCGAGTGCACTTAGCACATGCCCAGGCAACCTGAGTGCGCACTGCTAGCTCTCTCGCCCCTTAATGATCCTTTAAAACTGATAAATGGCTGGAAGCATTACAACCACTTAGCTGCTCACAGAATTAGTATTCTTACTTTTTAGAAAGCGATCATCAACAAATTGCCTAATTAATTCTCGTCAAGATTTTGCAGTCCAACAAGCCATGTCCTATTTGGTGTGTTTGGTGATAGTTTAGTGGAGGATTTTTTGAAAGGAGGACATCAGACTATATATTTTTTTCTATGCAGGGAAATTTAGCTCCACTTACAGTACTATACAGACCCAGCTGAATGCCTTTATGATCTCTGGGAGAAGTCGAAAGGCATTTTGGGGAATGAATGTCTCACAATGTGAAGTAGGAAGACGTTGAGGCAGTGGCTATAACAAAGATAAATTAGCACTGCATCACGAAAGAAATTCCTTGATGCACCTAACAACACTGCAAATGTCTGAGGGTGAAATTTAGAGCAACTCTGTTGGGAGGACTCTAACTTGAGGCAAATTTAAGTGAAGTAGCAGAATTGTGCTTCAGTAAAATACTCCAGAAATCATTCTGCCTCTATTGAATCCCATGGTGAGTTACTGAGCAAACTGTGTCTCCAAATAGAGGAGAGAAGGGGCCGTTACACATGAAATCTTTTGTAGTTGAAACTTTGAACTTTGTCGTTATTTACTATTACAACACTGAAGAAAGTTATAATCCAACATATCACACCAATTTTTTAATACCATTTATGTCTGACATTTATTCTGCTATAGCCATGAAATGTATTTAAACTTATCATTAACTTCTCTATATAACAGTTTGCATTATCAGTGGTAGAGTCTGCCGCACCGAGCTGGATTCGTACAGAGAGAGTACACGCACAAGGGATTGACAGGAAATGAGGCATGCATGTGCCTCACGAATTTTTGGAAGACGAGAGCTGGTGCATGCACACATTGCATGCGTACGTCTTGTAATAGTCTGAAAGTGCAGAACATTCTGGCTTTTTGAAGAGGAAAACGTTTGCCTGTCTTCTCTATACAAGGATCTAAAAAGACGACATCAAATTTTCATCAGGAATCAGCTGGGGACAAGAAAGCAGCTCTCTCAAAGTCCTTTCCTTCCCCCACTGACTGATCAACGAGACATTTTGAACAGAAGTCTGGCGCCTGTATTATCAAGATACTCTCAGAATTTCAACCAGCAACCAACCAGAACTGAAATCAAAAGGACTATAAAAACGTACAAGAACCTCTCAGCAGCAGCGGCAGAGTCACTAACTGATCTCAAATCTGTCCAAATTGTAAAACAGGCTTGAAA
>NW_019445851.1:0-1680 GCF_002814215.2 Seriola lalandi dorsalis
AAACACTAACTAGAGTTTGTCTTTGTTGTTACTGCTGTTTTTTGTTAAATATGTAATCAGCTGCAGTCACTTGAGGCTATTTACTGAGACTTACTGGATTCACAAGCTCTGGTGCTTCATAACTGTTGCAGAAGTAATCCTGTTTCCTGATGGGACATTGTTTATCTACTTCCTGCATTATCACTGAATGTTGCCACTGAATGTGTTTTTAATGCAGAATAATTACATATAAATGCACATATAATGTTTGTTCATTCCTGTGTGTCTTGTTAAATTCCCCTCTGGTCCAAGATAGTACAGGATGTTTTAGTCTTGGTCACTGTGACCATGTTCACACTTCAGGACAGGTCTTTTGATAAAGGATGCTTTCTGTAGAAGGGACTGAACCACAGTGTGTCTGTGCGCATCCACTGACTGGTCACTTGGTCAAATTGTCTGGAGATAATCAGTTCGTTAATATGTTTATAATTTCCCTCATAAAAATGTAAGATTAAATTTGTGGCCTCCATGGGGCCTTTCACTGTGACATGGGTACAGATTTCGGTGAGATGACATATCTAAAGTGTGTCGTGGGATTATAAATGCATGACTTTTGTTGGACAAAAAATTTGATTCAGTGCCAGTGTCACAGTCAAGGGTTGTCATTTGTTGTTTTGACTGCTTGTCGATCTCAAGAGGGCGGGTGTTATGTGATGTGAGCTGGCATGAAGTCATAGAGGAGTGGGAGGAAAAGAATCAATTTGATTTCATTTAGTCTCGGGGTTAGGCTGAATTACAGGCAGTTGACAGCGGATCTGTGTCAGGAATATTTTGATCTTTGATTTTAGGTACTACAAGTTGTCTGTGGTGACCCTTTGCTTCCTTATGCCCACGCTGGTGCCCTGGTACTTCTGGGGTGAATCCTTGGTTGTGGCGTACTTCATCCCTGCGGTCCTGAGATACGTTCTGATGCTCCATGGCACCTGGCTGGTCAACAGTGCTGCGCACTTGTGGGGCAACAGGCCTTATGACAAGACCATTAACCCAGCGGAAAACCCACTGGTATCTCTCAGTGCCGTAGGTAAAGAAACTGCATGTTTGCTATTCATTATAGCCTACTGTAATCTTTCCTACAGTAATGCCCTGTACTGTCACCTTCCATGCATTTTGTGTAATTTAATGCATCTTCAGGAATGCTGTTATTTTAACTGGTTACCACAGTTTTTCCAAGTTACTTCCTTTTCCATAAGCACCCAAAGCAGCTGCAGTAAACACATTATTTAGTAAATGGATTAGTAAAGACTGTAGCCGCTTGGTCTGGAGACAAGTTGTAGCATATTCAGAATGCTTTCTCATTGCAATCTGGAACAAAACACTGGAGCATAACAGATCCAAAAAAATTAAAATTATCCATCAAGTTCTACAGAGTTCCGGCTGAAACTTTATCAGCAATATAAATCGGCAACAGATTGTTAAGCTTATTAATTTGATGTTTTCTGCTGTAATGCTCCATGGGATTCTTGGTTATTTTAGCTCCAAAAGCTGTTGTGTCTCTCATGAACCAGACTCCTTTTAAACCTTATCTGCTCATTGTTTGGTCTGATGATTCAACCTTGATTAATCTATTTAGAGACAACTGTGCTGTTACCAACCAGTGTCATAATGATTACAAAAACTCCTTTAGCAAATCTGGTTTTGGTA
>NW_019445852.1:0-2098 GCF_002814215.2 Seriola lalandi dorsalis
ATTTCCGTTATAATGACCCAGTCAACTGCAGAGTCATTTACTGGTTTAATTTCCAGCAATTCTACATTTCTTTTTTATGTACACATTCATAGTTGTATTCAGCTCACTGCTCGAGCTACTGTGTAAAATCCACCTCCCACTGAACTTGGTTTAAAGGATAAAAATGTATCTGGTAATTGTGAAGATGAACATGTCAACTGTGAGAGTAGAACATACAGAACAACATTAAATAACAAAGCATAATCACAGCACAGTAGATTCCTTCTTCATATGATTTAACAGCCTGAACCAAACCTCTGTTTATTCTCTGTACACATCTGTCTGAGGTTAGAGAACCAGTTTGCAGATGATGTTTGTATAATTTCCTCTCAGAGGTTTGATCTGATCTCCTGTCAGTATCAATCAGAGCAGAACAGCTTTCTTCTCAGTCGACGACTGAACAAATGATAGAATGAGATGAGAGGAGAAACGATGGATGACTGACTCTAAGAGTAAAAACAACACTGTCACTCTGTCAGTTATTTCAAAGCTCTTCCACAAACATTCAAGTCATCCAAAAGCACTGATCTGAGTTCAGCTGATTCAGAACTGAACACTGTCTCCTGGCCCTGACACTGTCTGTCTGCAGTTTATCCACCTGTCTGTCTCTGTATGTCTCCCACATGTCCGTGACACTCCTGCTTGTTGATATATTTCCTTCTCATTCACTCTCCTTATTTTCTTCTTGCTATATTTAATAAAGGCAATAAGAGTAAAAAGGAGAGAAGACAGTAGAGGAAGGCAGTGCAGAGTCAGGAGAGGAGAATCAGAGCTCCATCAGCTGTGAAGTACAAGCAGCCCCGGTGGGAACGTTCAGCAGCACCCAGCCTCCATTCACTTTGTTGTTTAATTGATCCCAAGCCTAAAAACACAGCACACTGATTGGATAGTGTCGGTGTGGAGACTGAGAAAGTAGAATATAGATGAGTAACCAGTAACTCAAAGATATCAGAGCAGAACAGAGAAACCACAGAGAAACTGAGGGCTGAAGCATGATTGTGCAAAATCAATGTGTCTAATTACTGGGAGAAAAGTTTGTCTTGCACTCGAGTTAGTTTTCAGGTTCACATGTGACTGAAGTTCTTTACTGGATGAATTAACTGTGCGTAAGAAAATAGAAAAGAGGGGACACAAAAGAAGTGAGAGCTCAAGGTGAACTAGGAGACAAACACAAAGCTCTTATTGAGACACTGTAGAAAAACATTACTGGCTTCATTAGAAAACTAAGAACCACACAGATTCACTGTCCCTCACTCTCTCTGTCAGTCCTTCATTTTCTTTACACTCTTTAGACTCTTACACTATAACCCTAACTCAAGCACCCTGACCACCTGCCCGTTGATGCGGCGCTGTTACTGTGTCTTGTAACTTCCCGGAGCTCCCAGTAGGACGTCATGAGGCAGCTTACTGGGCCTTGCTCACAGTCAGACCAGCAGACCTGCCCAACTGACACCACCAGAGCTTGAAGCACAAAAACATCACCACTGACAGCAAGAGGGATCCAGTCTGACTGGAAAAGCAATTTGAAAGTATCAAGCGCCGATCATCACGAGCATGACAACTCATTATAGAAGATTAATTAACCCTAAAATAACATTCATTTAAATGAATCAGTTAAACAAATGCAAATAAAATTAGAAACAGAGTGAAACCATTCACCAAGGCTGTACAATCATCTCAAATGATCCAATTAATTCAATGTGGATATACAGTGTGTGTGTGTAGTGTGTACTTCCACGTGTGGGCACATGTTGTCGAAGTTTGGTTACAATTGTGTGAAGCATTAAAGACACACTTAGGCCACACTTAAAAGAATGAAACTGCATTAAACTACAGAGAAATAAAATGGTGCACATTCTGTTTTATCCATAAACTGGCCTGTCATATAGTGAGAGATTTAAATTATACCAGGGAATAGATGAAAACCAAAAATAAAAAAAGTGTCAAAGGCAAATAGACACATAGTGGTGGCACCATCTGACCTTATTTTCCCCCCAATCCAGAACCCGATGAGCAGGGTTTGAGAATTCCTGTTAATTATCTAATAAACTGAGATATA
>NW_019445853.1:0-1518 GCF_002814215.2 Seriola lalandi dorsalis
CAGTTTATCCTAAACAACACAAACACAGATGTTCTGCTTCCTCCAGCCTCAGACCTGCTGCTGCCAGACTCCCTTTAAAAAACCTCTGTTTTTCTTTAGCGGGGTCTGACGGTCTGTCCGCTCAGGACCGTCCCTCCACCGGGCCCAGCAGGACGGCCTGGGCCTCCAGCAGAGTGGTGTCGGTTTTGGCCCCCAGGAAGCGGGCTGTGAGCTCCAGGTCCTGTAGCCGCAGACGGACTCTGCTTCCCCGCTGCAGCTTCTCCCCTCCGTCCTTGGGCCGCCGGCACACACAGTGGAACTTCCCGCCGAAGTCGATGTACAGGTCGTCCTTGACCACGTGGAAGATCCTCCCGACCACCACTTTGTCCCGGGACGGTCCCATCTGGATATACGGGGACCGGCGGAGGAGCGAGGCGAAACTTTCGTCCCTGCTGGAGGAGGAGCCCCCCGGGCCGCCCTTGTCGCTCGCCGCCTCCCGCCGGAGCTCCGACTGCAGGTCGAAGGCAGCAGCGAAGCCGGATCTGGGTCTGTCCGAGGGGGGCTGGTCACCGCCAGAGGCACCGCTGGAGTCTGAGCTGAAGGAGCTTCTGATGAACCTACAGGAGGTGAACCAGAGTCCATACCTGGTCCGGGACACGACCGTCCACAAGGCCGCCATGTTGTCCCTCAGTCACTCGAGCAGGAAGGCCTTTCAACTTCCGGTAGAGGAAAACGGTCAGCGCGCCACCTGGCGGCTCAGCTGGACACACTGCCGCGTAGCTGTTGTTAAGTCCAATAAACCTAAAGGAACAACAGCGTAAAGTCACGTGACTCGTTTCAGGTGACTTTCACCATCCACACTCAGCTCCCCTCGTGCCAATAATGTAGTTGCCAACAACCGCTAAGTGGGAGCTGCTGAATAATAATTTCTGTTGGTCTATGATAAGAGGTGGTGACGTCACCTCCCAGCGGAAGGTGGAATAAGAGATGCGCATGCGCACTGCCTTCCCATACCTTGAGAATCTAAAATGGAGGTGTGTGTGAACGCTCCGAGGCTGAGGTATAACTTGGTGTTTCCGGACGGTTCTGTGGTCAGAGATGTTCTGACCCGGTTCATTCAGCTACAGGTGAGAGACACACAAGAGCGAGGCGGGAAAACTGAAAGAATCCGCGAGGCAACGTTCGAATCCGGTGTGAGTGTCGCTGTTAGCCGCCGTGCTAACGTTAGCTAACAAACAACGACTGAACGGTTTAAACTTGTTCGATAAACTCGCCACGTCTGGTCAACAACAGGAAATATAGCGTCAGCTTTCTGACGGAGTTTAAGATGGTCTTCTTATTGACTCTTTTCAGAAGTGGAAACTTTACTAAAGCACTTTTACTCTCACGATACTTTTTACTTCTACTGCACTTTCAGAGGGAAATACTGTAGTGAGGGTAACACTTAGTTAGCAAAATACTGTAGTTAGCATAATACCGTAATTAACATAATACTGTATTAAGTGACAGCTCCCGTTCAATGCAGACTTTACAGCAGAC
>NW_019445854.1:0-2020 GCF_002814215.2 Seriola lalandi dorsalis
CTGGTTAATGCTAGCTTGCATGGTTAAATAACATCAGTTGACTTTTTCCTGGTGATGTTGGGTACCACTGTGATATTCTCACCTGACGTAAGCCTTCAGATAAGCCCCGCCCTTTCAGACAATCGAAGGCAACCATGCCTAAATCAGTTGTCTTGGAGCCGTAGCCTCTTGAAGGGGCACATTGGAATCCATATTTGGAATCTAATATGACTTCTCTCCCAACATAGTTTGAACAAGTTCACTCAAATATTGGTAGTGTCAAATCTTTCCTCCTAAAATATTTGTGGGGACATGTCCCAACCATCCATATGCAAACCTAGGCCCTTGGTAGTTTCTAAACAAGAAACAGTGGTATTTATGACGAGTTATTTGATAAGTGAACATTTTTTCAGTGGAGAGGAGAGACGCACAGAGACAGAGAAAGAGACTGTAATTGAAAATCAAAACAAGGGCCTCTTTTTTTTTTTAAGCAAACGTCTTGGTTGTCTAGTGAGGAGAGTGGACAGCAGTATTGAACCAGATCACTTCAGATGCAATTCCTTGCTCCATTGAAGAAAGACTGGACATTTCTATTGTCAAGACAAAAAAAGTGAAGGTAAAAGAAAAAGAGGGGGACAGAGAGAATAAAAAAGAGGCATCAGCAAGATCAAAGAGGCGTCTCAGAGAACGCAGGAAGGAGGGAGAAGAGGACTCAAGCTACTGGAACTGTGAAACAATCCGATATAGATTCTGCCATGGCTGTACGACTTTGACTGCGTCATGCTCACCCCTCTGCCTCTCACATGTGGGGGGGTTATTGATGGAGCTGTCATATCCAGGCTGAACATCTGTAATGAAATTCTACTCCTCTTATTGGATTTGGCGATGGGATCTCTGTCTCTCTCACAGCTGTAGTCTGGCTTTTATTGCACAGCCACAGCCATCCTGTGGAGGGCACATATATATACACACACAATACACAGCACTGTATGGAGTCCTGCGTGCAGGGATTATATTGCTACTCACCACTGTAAGCTGTTGTTTACCCTCTCTGGATTGGTCTGTCAACAGTGTATGTTTACTGTATTTTAATACTGTTCTCATTCTCAGAAGAAGGTTGCCAATTGAATCAGGAATAAAATTTTGTTTGCGCTTTCTGAAAACATATTATTCTTGCAAAAGGAGAAAGGCACAATGCAAACATAATGGACACAGGCTCCCAAAGAAAAAGCCAGGAGTGCAAAGTAGAAGCAGAGTTGGTATCAGCACTGACTGCAGGCGGCATGCAACAAAAGGTGGTTGGTGGGAAAAGTTCTCCAAGTGGCATTACTGGGGGAGGGCAGGAAAGTAGCCTAATAGAAGTAGAATAAAAAAGAATACTACAAGACGTAATTTATGAATAATTTATAGTAGAATGGAACCTAAATATTACAGTGAACTTGGGTCCATGAAGAGCTGTTGTGGCCACGGGAGGAGCTTTCATCCGAATTTCCAAGGGAAGCAAAAACGAAAGGCAAGAGGGCGAGAAAGAGGGACAGCACAAACAGAGCGAGGAGACAGAGTATAAAATTCACATGACAGGTCTGGTTATCTTGAATGCAAATGCCGGCTGTGTGTTTGCTGGAGTGACACATTGGTTCTTTTATTGATAAATTGAGGACCGCTATGCTATAATGCTACCAATATACTTTGCAGGGGCCTGGGTAAAGGACCCACTCTAAAGGCATAGATGATGACAGACTGTTTAGACTGCCTCTCATTACTCTTGCACCTCCCGGCCCAGCGCGTTAACATGTTTATGACGTATACATAGTGAAAGATTCATTATTTCTGCTGCCTGTGGTGATTTAAAATGGTATGGGTGGATTTTTGGATTATAGGAGCTCTCAAAAAATAAGCCTTGTTTTTTTCTTACTATTGGAATCTTTGAATTTAGAGCAGATGACCTATCAAGACACATCCTGCAGATAAAACCAAACACCAGCAAAACACCAATGACTTCTGTCAATTTCATTTGGCTTTTTGAGTTTGATTACATGAT
>NW_019445855.1:0-1640 GCF_002814215.2 Seriola lalandi dorsalis
ATGATATAGTACCAGTTCTGAGACTTTTCAATTTAACTTTTTCAGGACAGTTCTTATTGTCTGGAAGACATCGGTCAGTGGAGAGCAATCCTTGAATCCAGAGACCTCCACTCCAGTGCCCCAGACTCAAATATGGACCCCTACCACAGGTCATTTTAAACAATCACACACTCAGCTCTCATGTTTGTATGCACTTACTAGGTGTAGCAGCCTGTTTTATACTGTATGTGTTTTTGACAAGTGTGTGTCCTTTCTTTCTTGATCCAGACTGTTGTGGGAAGTGTGGATCCCAGTGATGCGGTCCTGTGTGTCAGGCTGGCAGCCTCGTATGGTCGGGCCAATGGTGGATTGCGTGGAAGTGTGGGCTCCTCTTATCCCCCTGTGGATCCTGGATCACCTTTTGGAGCAGCTGATCTTACCCCGGCTACAGCGAGAGGCAAAACACACTTTATCCACTTGAAGATAGATTTACTTAGATGTCAAGAAACTCCCATGGTTTTGGTCATCTCACATAATTTACTTGTGGATAATAATAATTGGCTTCAGCAGTTTTTTCCCTTTTGTTTCCTGTTCGATAGGTGGATAACTGGAATCCTTTAACTGACACAGTGCCCATCCACTCCTGGATCCACCCTTGGCTGCCTCTGCTCCAATCACGTCTAGAGCCTCTGTACCCGCCTATCAGGAGCAAACTGTCCAACGCATTGCAACGATGGCATCCCAGTGACACCTCCGCGAGGCTCATCCTGCAACCTTGGAAAGATGTTTTCACACCAGGTGCATGGGAGGCCTTCATGGTGAAAAACATCATCCCTAAACTAGGTATGTCTTCATCAGTAATAACCTTAAGGATGTCAGAGCAGTGAGAGAAAATGTATTTCCCTCTGTTCCTCTTTTCCTTCCCTGTTCCTCTTTTTCATGTGATGGTTCCTGTTTCCCTCCACAGCTCTGTGTCTGGAAGAGCTGGTTATCAACCCTCACCAGCAGCAGATGGAGCCATTTCATTGGGTGATGGACTGGGAGGGCATGCTCTCCCCCTCCAGCCTTGTGTCCCTGCTGGACAAAAACTTCTTCACGAAGTGGTTGCAGGTCAGGGTACATGCTTACATAGTAAATTGTTTACAGAGTTATTAAGATGTTATTAGCCACATCTGATTATTTTATATATTTAATTTGATTACATCTTTGTGGTGTCTTTCTTTTGTTGTTGATTATAGGTGCTGTGTTCGTGGTTGAGCAACAGTCCTAACTATGAGGAAATCACTAAATGGTACCTCGGTTGGAAAAGCATGTTCAGTGACGTTTTGTTGTCACAGCCACTCATAAAAGAGAAATTCAATGAAGCTTTGGACATCATGAATCGTGCAGTGTCTTCAGGCATGGGTTAGTATTGTATTCAGTTTCAGGATTTAAATACAATAAAAATATAGGACAGAAGTCTTTTATAAAATAATGACAAGAAAACAGTAATGCACTTTGTTTTCTCTACTGAAACAAAACATATTACAATTCTTTTTCTTATCCACAGGTGGATATATGCAACCTGGTGCAAGGGAGAACATTGCATATCTCACACAGACAGAGAGACGAAAGGACTTCCAGTATGAGGCGATGCAGGAGCGCAGGGATGCTGAGAGTGT
>NW_019445856.1:0-1600 GCF_002814215.2 Seriola lalandi dorsalis
AGGACATTATTCAAAGTGATGATCCAGTTACTGACAGAGAAGCTACGCTACAGGAGAACCAGCAACGTGTCTCTGAACGTCCTTCGGCCGTCACATCCATTATTATATGTGACATATAATATAGTAACCTGCTGTACTTTTTAATTACCAGATCTAGTATTTTTTATTTTCTAGTATTTTTAGTAATGAATTATACCTCGTGACCCTTTGAACCTAGTGATTCAAGCAATTAATGATGATGATGATGTTGTTTCCTTTGTCAAAACTCAATTAGCTGCCAAGTATGTGTTTGGAACTAGACCACGTACTGGTTTTGGCTCATGTTGTGTCAGGACACAGAGTACAGGTCCACACCAGCGCCAAAGAATCCGTTAATTTCCACAGAAATGCAGCACAGAGTTCATCTTAGAGGAACTTTGACACATAAAGTCGTGCTGACCGATTGCAAACCTTCTTGACGGTGGTGACCTTTGAGGAAATGGAGCGATGGAGCCAGAGGCCATAATGGAGGAGGCTACAGTAGCTTATTGGCTGTGATGCACCATTCATGGTTATTTAAGATATTCTGTCAGAGAATAAACTGCTGCTGTCGCTGGTTCCTCTCTTGAATAATCTGTGTATTGTCCTGTTAGTGACTTAGCATGAAGAGCTAATGTGACAAACTCTAGCATTGTTCCTGGCTTGCAACAGTGTCACCCAGCAGTCCACTAGCTGGCTAAGACTGTTTGGTGTTTTCTTAGATAAAAACTGAGACTCATTTAAAAGATGAGTTTATAATAATAGAAGGGAGACCTGCCCATTATTTGAGGAAAAATGCTGACCCTGAGCTTCTGGAACCAGCTGTTTCCCCAGTGTTTGTGTATGTTTAGTGAAGTATCTTAACATCTGTTAAATGGAAAGTCACCAGTTTCCTTCATGGTCCCCAGAGGATGTATCCTGATGACTAGGTGACTTTTTATTCAGCACCATCGTCAGATCAACACTTTTATTTGTCCAACCGATATGGAAAAGTAATATATGACAAACAGTATATGACCCTAAATCAAGAATGATGTTGCCATATACGGTATATCTCCTATAAAAGGATATATTATTATCACATATATGTGTCCTCTGGGTATATGCAGATATGAGTTTATAACATATATGAAATAACTATAGTAAAATGTGTTAAAATGTCTATATGATGAACTTTTTTATGGTGTAACCTGTTGTGATCATATTTGTTAATGATGTATGTTTAATTCATAGATGCAAGTTTATTAAAAACACCAAACTTTTTTCAAAATCTATTGATTTTAAACGATTACACATATAATATCAACATATATTGACAGGCTTTGGGATGGATAACAAGATGAAGATGAAGATAACAATACTTTATATACATATTTATATATGGACATATATGCCAATATATGAAATTATTCCAATTTGTATTAGGTTTTATATATAGTTTTTACATATGTGTTTGTATTTCATATGTACAAATATTTAAAACATATGTATGAAATGAAACATATGTAGATATATATATATCTACATATGGGACTAGATACCTGAAAAAATCCCATTCCCATTGGCCTCAGCTGATAGGAAT
>NW_019445857.1:0-2220 GCF_002814215.2 Seriola lalandi dorsalis
TACTGTGGCAATGTTAATACCATTACTACATGTGTCCAGCAGATGGCAACATTGGCTATATATATTACAAGTCTTTTTGCTTTCACTTGTTAATCTATTACACTTGAAATGGTCTATAAAACCCTGAGACTAATTTAAAAAGACAAACATAAAAAATGTATCTTTGGAAATCAGACTGTTCATGAAATCATGAAGTCTTTCTGACTCATGTCAGGTATATTTGGCGACGCATATTTGGTCAAAACTGAACCGTGTTGTTAAGTCATTTTGTGCCCCCCGTTTTATTCTTTCAGCGTTTGATATGTTTTATTTGTTTTATTGCAATCCTTCTGTTCAAATGAAGTTTTCATTCTTGATTTGAGTTGAGTGACCTTAACTTAATATCCACTGCATCCACTTAAATGTACATACAGTATTTGTTTCCACCAGATAGATAACAGAAACATATAACTACACTGTAGTTAAAATTGTTGTGGGTTTGTAATAGAATATGGTGCAACTTTACAATTTATTCATCTGTGAATACTCAAAAAACTCAAGCTGGCACACTGTATATCTCTAGATTGACTGAAACTGGTCTACTGTAAAAGCCCAGTTGTCTTTCCTGATATGAATGGACTGGCACACCTACAGTGTCATGACTCTAAAAGGTTTTAGCAATAGAAATCCAGCCCATGTTTATGCTTTTCATCCGAGGAGTTGTTTGGGTGGTCTGAGTCAGATTTAAATACGGACCTTCTCTGAAGCACAGGGCTTTGATAAGAGGAGAAGAGGGGAGGCCCATGATGATGCTGGGTGGATGAGGTGGTTTCATCTGGAGCCTGAGAAGGCCAGCTAGGAGAGGCACTGCCAGAAACGGGCCAACCGTAGAGGTCCGCAGTGAGTCTCGAGTCCAAAAGAGTCTCCTTCATCTGCTGGTTTTCCCTGGTTGCTGCCTGCCACACCACCTCCAACTCCTCTTCTACTTCTCTGGAAGAGCAAATAGAGAAGAGAGGACAAGGAAGTTGCTCAGTTGGTCGAGTTGTTTGGGTGACATAAGTAAAATGAAAATACAAAAGTAGTTTCTGAGAACACCTGGTTAGCAAAGCAAAGACGGAGAACAGACTGAGGTAGCACTAATACAGTGAAGGTACAGTAAGTGTGGATGTAGTAGTAGTGAGCAGGGATCATGGGGACACACTGACTCAAGTAGCTCACACAACTCCATTTCAAACTTTTATCATCTATCGATGCACAAAACTAAAAGTACTTTGGGATTCACTATTCATCTCCTTTCCCAATTTTGACTGACGGTGGATTGGATTAAAGCTCATACACATCTCCTGCTCTCTCTCTCTCTCACACACACACACACACACACACGCACACACGCACACACGCACACACACGGACACACCAAGCTTTTTCTTAAAAAATCAGTGTCTGATGGAAACAACACTCACCTTGATGTTAGAAAGCGTCATTCAGCTAAAGCACAAGAGCACTTCTCTATCAAGTGAACTCACCAGGCACCATGCAGGAAAAAGTGGAGTGTCTCTATATAAAGCAGCAATCATGGGGCTCAGACAGGGTGTTACACTGCATTCAGATCATATGGGAATAACTGTCAGAGTAGAGTGATTGTTAAAGGCTCTGACTTGGAAATGCACACTCAAACTCAAAACCATGAAACAGTTCTCTGGAGTTTCCTTCCCGAACAACGTTTTAAAAGAGATATGAAGCCTAATCAGCTCAATGACAGATGTGATGAGATTTGAGTTTGGTTATAAAATAAACACTGATGTCTCAAAATTCAAATGTAGTCTGTCTGTGGTGAGAAGAAAAATCTGTGTTCAGGTCCCACCAATGTGACCCATGTCAACATTATTAAACAATGTCACATTAATAATTATTTTAGCCTCAGCAAAACCAGTTTGTTATTCTGCCTAACCACAATTTAAACCATGAGCAAAAGTTACCTTAACCTAAACTTAACTAAGAGTAAGATTTTTTTAGTTCTTAGTTAAACCCTTCCAGAAGGGAACACCTTATGTGACACCATTAGATAAGTTAGCCATAACAGGAATAAATACATTTGTGAGTTTAAGAAGTTTTGTTGAGTCCCTGTCAGAGATCTGTTGTTTAAGTTCCTCTCTGCTTCTACAGTAAAGGATCAATTCAAACACCAGTCCATTAATGCTGCTCATGTGCTACCTGTCATTATATCTATGCTTGTTGGTT
>NW_019445858.1:0-1556 GCF_002814215.2 Seriola lalandi dorsalis
TTTGCTGGCATTAGCTTGTACCTGTTAACAAGGAACCCGGCAACATTACAGGACTGTGCTGCTCTCTCAACCTCCTGTCAACGGGAACTTCACAGAAACCTTAAGGAAAAGACTTAAAGGTGTTTTTTGCAACTGCTTTTATTTTAAGGAAACCTTAAGTCAGACTTTAAGGAAAATCTAGTGAAAATCAAGTGTTTTATGCAACTGGTCCCAGGAATGAAAGGTCATTGAAGACTGTACTGACATTCAACACGTCAACAACATTAGCCTGGTAGCTAGCCTTGATGATGCCATTCAAAACATGACCACACCCATCAATTGAGCCACTGGATTAATATGAATAGAAATGTAGTCATGTCTTTCTCCTACAGCCTGTTTTTCATATTGTATAAATGTCTTAAAGCTCCATATTTTCCTCTTCTCTTGTGTTTTATTTTAAGTGTTGATCCATAAGAATATATACTTGTGGTTTTAAGAACCAAAAACGATCTCAATGTATTTTTACATCTCCTCTCTCAGGCTTCTCTCTGGAGCTGTAGTATCAACAGGTTGGTGAGCCAATCAGAATAGAGGAGGCTCTGAGCCTCTCTTCTGATTGGGGCTTGGTGACTGCCTTGTTGTGACATCACAAATTTCCATAAGTCCTGACGGCTGGTTTAAAGGCTCACTTGAATAACTCCTGGGCAGCTAGCAGGGCAGTGTCATCAGCCCCTTTTAAACAGATATATCCAAATATATTACCTTTAAGAAGACCCCTCATGCTGCCTTGGCTTGTTTATACTGAGCAGAACAAATCCGGCATGATGCTGCTCCTTTGTGTGAGTTAAGAGAGCTCGTCAGCGTTCAGGAATCAGAGGTGTGACATTTATCACAGCAGCCTCTTGCAGGCTTTTTACACAGGCTGTGTAACAGCTGTGTTGCAGTAAGAGGTGTGTGTTTTCAGCTGGTAAACCTGGTTTAACAACACAGATGAAGGAGGTGTATGTGAAGGCTAACAGCTAATAGTCCTCTACATCTCCTTAGCTCTGTATTTCTCTTTAGCCATATAGCCCCGCCCACTTTTGAGAGATCCAATCACTTTTTGATCATTTGGTTTGAGTCCAACTAAACCCTCTCCACATATTCTGTTTCATTCGGAAATATGTCACAACTCATCTCATCTGCTTTCTCCTACCAGTCTGTCCCAGCTGGAGCTCTGGTCTGCAGAGGTGCTAGTCCCAGTTTCAGATAATAGATCTGCTGTGAACTGGACTAGTCACTATTCTGGAGTATACATGACCCATTACTATGAGTTACTGCTGTACTTTAGTGTTTAAAAAAAAAAAAAATCGCTTAATGCAGCTTTAACTGCAAATTTGAATTATTCAGTAGCAGTGATCATCATTAAAAACATTCTGCAGAATACAGGCAGGGCAGACAGAACTGTACAGAACCACACAGAATCATACAGCCATCTGCAGTGTGCTGAAAAGACAAGAGTGAGAAACACAGTGGCTTGCATGCAGCAAAACACACACACACACACACACACACACACACACACACACACACACACA
>NW_019445859.1:0-2264 GCF_002814215.2 Seriola lalandi dorsalis
AAAGTTCCAGACATTTGTAATATACACTCAGTTGGCAGTTCATCAGGTACACCTCACTCAAAACACCTCAAAACTAATACAGTCCAATAGGACAGCCCTGCTATAAATCTATGTTGCAGCTTCAGCTTTATTTTGGAAGCTGTAGTTTGCATCAGCAAGGGTAGATTATCCAAAGTCTCCAAAGTGACCATGAACAGATTAAACAAAAACTGAACATTATAACCCTCATTAAGGTTGGATTTATTGCAGGGCTGTTGTATTAGGTTGTTAGTGTTAGCTGGTTGTCCATCTGTTCCATACAACATTTAAATTGCAGATCTATTCAGCAGCTAGTCATACAATACAGCACAGTTTTCAGTCTTACACTGGGGCAGTGGGGGCAGCTCTATTGAAACGGATAATAGGCTTACCAGTACTCCTAAATATAGGTACTGCAGGGGCTGCCGCTAAACTGTGGGTGTAAAGTAGTCAAATCCACACACTTTATAGTTGGAGTACAGTAGAAGTACCCACAGAGATCTCCAATAATGATATGCTTCAAGGAGTTCCTTTACACTTGGCATTTACAGTGGGTGAAGAAAATATTTGGAACACATCCGAACAGCTTCAGCCATCCTAGGAATGCTGTCACTCCTGTCTTGAGTTGTGTTTTGGAATAATTACAGAATATTTCAGGGCGGAAGACCCTGCAGGACTTGAGGAATGGAGGAGGTAGAAACAACAGTGAGATCACAATAAACTTGGAGAAGATGTTAGAAGTTATCACAAATATTCATCACTGCATACACATCAGTAGTCATCAGAGGTATAGACCAACGCACAGGGACAAGAGAGAGCCTGTCTTGGTTGTGTGCTTCATGTTCATGCAAACTGCAACAGGGGCCAGAAAATAAATGTGTTTTAAAGATTGTCCAATAGTAGATAGACCATATTCTGTCAGGATCACCAGTGACTATGTTGTAAATAATAAGTTCTTGAAGTGATTCATTATTGATATTATCATTTTGGAAAGTTTTTCCTGATGTTTCCTGTTCTGTTTCCTGTTTTTTTTTGGACCTTTTGTTCTTGTACTTTGAATGGATTTAGATTATGTTAAACCAGTTCTGATAAATAGCTGCATTAGGAAACAGGTGCAAGTGCACAAAACCGTGATTTTAGCACTAAAACTTTGTGTTTAAAAACACTGCATTGATTAGTAATCATGAGCATGCTCTACATATATACATATATAAATAAATATGCCATTGTTGCTTGAGTGGAATAAAATAAATGTGTTTCTGTATATAGGCAGGTTGTAGTTTAGTGAATTTAACACCTCAGTAACCAAGAATGTGAACTAATTTTAAATGTTTATATATATATATATAAATATATATATATCATAGTGGTGGGAACTTGTAAGTGTAACTACATGTAACAAGTCTTCTACTGTGTGTGTTTGCATATTTATCTTTAAGCAGAGCATAGGTGAAAATCTTGTGTGTCAACAGGTTAAAAATTTTCACGTGTTACTCCACAGATAAAATTTGTGACCAGATCAGTGATGCTGTGTTGGACGCACACCTCAGACAAGACCCTGATGCCAAAGTAGCATGTGGTAAGTCTTTACACAGCAAAGCAAGATGACCACAGAGGCTATTGTTCACTGAGTATTTGTTGTCAAAATGTGGACATGCGAGATGAGGCGTTTAGCAAAGCAGGTCCCCTCATTTACACACGTTGCTTCTTTTGTTTCCTCTGTTGAGAAATATTTTCTACTGTATCATGTTAATTCTCTGAAACACACAGTGAAGGAGCTCTTGGAACCAAACTCAGGAGCAAAACAAGGAGCTAAAATTCCCCATTGCACGTTTTTATAATGTTCTCTGTTTCCATGAAATGACCATATTGTGCGTATACGAATACAGAGATGCAGGTGATGAAGGCGTGACATTGCAATCTTCCAAGGATGGGATGTTTAATTTCAGAATTGGGTACATTTGGTCTTTGTTTGTTGGCTTTACCTAAGACTCAGGATATTTACCGAGTGCCAGGGCATGAAGTTGAACAACTAAGTGAGAGGGGGTACTGGCAGGCAAACTTTCCGGTTGGCTGTGAGAACCAGTCTAACCAGTGATAGCTGTTGATCCATCCCACTTTAACACTAAGATTTCAAAGCCTTTAAAGTTTTTATGCTGTGTTGGACATCATGCAACCACTCACAACTCACAACCTGTGCTTTTAGAGGTTGATTATTTGCATTATGTTTTACTGCTTGAAGGTTG
>NW_019445860.1:0-1538 GCF_002814215.2 Seriola lalandi dorsalis
GGCCACCTCTGGTAAAATCGCCTGAATCCTCAGTTGAGGGGAACATGCAATTCTACCCCCGGTTGTATAATGGCCTATGTCAAAAGTGTGACTCTTTTGTTGAGTTTTTTGTGTTTCCTGAAAAACCTGAAAAAATGACTTAGGCCATTATTTTAAGAGGGTGTCGATATGTAAAACTGAAAACATAAAGCAGAACAGGAAAAAGGCTCAGAAAGTGAGAATCCAGCTCTAGCAACACCTCCAACCTGCAACACACATGATTATTCACGGGCCGAGCTGTGTGACGCAGGCTGTGATATTTGGGTCCAGCAGCAGCTGTTGTGTACCCGTCCGCTCCACAGAGAAACGTCACATGGTGCTCAACCTCTAGAGAGAAGGAAAGTTATCTGCAGACATTTACATATGACTTTAAACACTGCAAAATGTGTTTCACTGATTGGAGTTTCCGTTTGGCAGCGGTCCTTTAATTTGAACACCTACAGAACTAATACACTTAAACCCTGTTAGTGCCATAAACGTACTTCTCCGCACGCCCCCGCTCCATTAGGTGGAGAAATGCCCTTCAGAAATATGCAAATAATAAGAGAAGTGCTGAAGCAATTAAGAAAGTGAAGTATGTCAGTTTGATCAGCTTGATCGGAGCAAAGATGAAGTGCTTCTTATTTAATGTGTCCAAGCTCAATAAAGTAGTCATTAGCAAGTGATGGATAACAAGAACTGTTCTTAACCATCAGAAGTACATCTCCGTCTAATATGAGTCATAAACTACGTACAGTGCGGATATGACATCCATCAGGCAGGCGATCAATCTTTCCTTCATTTCAAGCCACCCAGGAGGACTAAGAGGCACATTGCTGAAATAGTGTGCCTGGCTGTCAGCCTGTCAACGTCAGTGGTCAAATATACTGTAGTGCGCTCTGACTGCTGTGTGACTGATGAGGAACACAATCGCAAAGTGGAATTTGGCAGTGGAGTGAGGTTAGCCCCGCGTCACCTCCCTTCAGCTGAAAGAGAGCGCCGCTGGCCAGTGACAGGGCCGCTGCTGCGGTTGATCATAAACAGAAATAATACATGCGTGGCATCAGACTATTGTCTTGCCATCTCAGATACACCATGTGTGTATTTCTTTGTTGTCTTTAAAGCATAGGAGAGCACCAGAAACTTCAATAGGACAGCGGCGTCGTGTGGCTGAGTGACTCACTGAGTTTAATGAGGGTGTCTGTCAAAACAAAGGGCTTTTCTTTTGATGTCTGGTGGTCCTGTCTTCTCGCAGCTATATCAAAGCTGCATTACTTTGTGGTGACTTGAGGCTTGATCTGAAGTGACTCATCTTTGCCTGAAATCCATCCACCAGGATGACTTCAAAATCAGAAGTTCAACTGAGATCTTGAGTGAGAAACAAAAAGATTGCTCTTGATTCTGGCAAATAACAAAACAAGTGGCCTTTTCCTACCCTGCAAATCTGCTTTAACTAAGGGGAGCTTTGCTTGTGATTAGTCGCCTCCTAGCTCCCCAACCTGCCTGCCCATCACTCGGCC
>NW_019445861.1:0-1811 GCF_002814215.2 Seriola lalandi dorsalis
CGCTGTACAGTAGAAGCATGGAAAACATGAAAGACGGAGGCTTCACTGTATGTATGACATGCTTACACGTTACTGAAAACCACACTGCGACCAGCGAGCGAGAAGCCAAAAAAGATCTGTGTTATTGTTGGCTGTGATGGAGCAGCTTTGAGTGCAGGCCCACACAAGAGTTAAAGAGTGAGGAGCCAGAGAGGACGAGGAGCCTGCTTCATACTGAGAGCATCCTGAGTGAAAAGGTTCATTAAAATGCACTGCTGAGCTATTTGAAAAGATTCCTCAATAAAAATGACCTGATGTCTCATTTTCATGACAGCAAGCCAACCCCGTGCCAGCAGTGGCCTGATGTACAGTATATTAAAAGCTGTCAAGATAAGGTGACGTACTGCCACTCGTAAAACCAATGAAACCTCACTTCAGAGAAACTGCACTATGGAATTCTAATAACCCATAGCAAGATTTTCCCACTCAAACTATGTATAACAAAGGATGATTGTTTACTGTCCAACATCTACATGATGTCATGAAGTCATTTCTGCACAGCGCTACAATGGCCCTACTGTACAGAAAGTCATACTCCTCTCTCCCTCGTCCCAATCTGAGTCCATATTACAGACCCTCTTGGGGAATTAACCGCTCATTTCCTTAGAATGACACAGTCTCCAACATTCAGTTTTCTTCCCAAACCATGTAAAAATTCCTCTTTGATGAAGAGATGCTGTAAGTCACCACACCACAGAGCAGCAACCCTCTCATTGGTTCTGTTTGTATCCCTGTTGTTGCTTAGAAACCAACCCACAAGGTGAGCTACTGCACTGGATTTCATTAATTAGTAGCTTTTTCTGGGAGGAAGTGGTAACAAAACGACGGCAGACATGTTCGTCGACATTGTTGCTCAGCTGACATTCAGCATCTTAATGAGATGTGGTTCACATTGTGTAAGCCATAGTTAAAGTAAGGAATTCAGTTAATTACACTACACAACTTTTGATTTATTTCAGTTGTGCCAAAGGACTCAAAACATCACACTCTTGCAAACATATGTCATAAGCATGGGAGATATTCTCAGGGTTTAACACCTATAATTAACTAAAACCACTTTAACTACCATGGACAGCCTTATTTAGACCATTAAATGCAAACATGTTGGGCCTCACTTTACAAGAGCTTGGGGTTTGCCAGTAAAGCAAGATGAAAGGAAATATCCGAGTCCTGTGGATTTTTTAATACGTCAGCACTTTAGGTCTCCACAGAAAAAGGTACAGTCCTCTGAGGAGGTCATTTAAACCGAAATATATTTCAACTCAGTATCTGCGCCGAGAAGATGAAGCCACTTTGGTGTTTATGTTTCGTTAGATTTGAAAACTCATCCATACATTGGCAAACAGCAGGATGAGAAACTGAGATGGTTGTTTTACAGATGTTCTGACAGGGATGATACAGCCACAACACTCAGCAGCATGGCCTCTTGTATTCACTCTGCTATCTGCCGCATCACTTATCAGCACTATTACACAACAGTGCCAGCTTTCAAGTGGAAGACACAGCGGTGGATGTTGCCAGCAGCATGTTGCTGTGGAGCCTGTGACAGTAAATACAGCTAAAAGTTCACTGTCACTTTGGAATGCAGTGGTATCATTTTTATTACATGATAACACGTGTTTGAAATGTTAAAAAGAGTCTGTTTTATAAGTGAGTCATGGCATTTTAGTATCAACTTGGCCTTTAATAATATAATAAACTTTGTATCAACAGTTTACTTGCAGCTATGATTGCAACTTAGCAACTATAAATAAAGCTTTACCACGCCTGCC
>NW_019445862.1:0-1764 GCF_002814215.2 Seriola lalandi dorsalis
TCTGTGCTCCTGGCTCCATCTTGTGGTGACTCGAGGAGCTTCTTAATCCCATCATCCTGATTTAAACGCTGGTAATTGAATCAAGGTTGTCAAAGAGCATCCATCCATATCAGTCTCTCATTGGAGTGGCCCGGCCGTCCCTCGGGACCGTTTACTCTCTTGATCCGTTGCACAATTTCCTGAAATTAGGTCAGTGGGTTAAGAAAGTGAACTGTAGTTTACTTCCATTTACAGCAGAGGCACAGATACACAGTACATATACTACAGACTGCCACAGCCGGAGGAATGACCTTACATCGCTCAACTCAGGTCATAAAATCAGCTGTGGGGAGGTTACGTAAAATCTGTTGGTTTGATACTGGCTGCTTTTTTTTTATAGCAAACAGGGCAAGTGAGGAATTTATTGCCCCACAAATTAGCCCAATAATTAACAACAGCTGACACCGAGTCCACATTAGACTAAACACATAAATCCCTTTGGATAAAAAAAAAAAGTTGTATCAATAATTGTACTATAAAAATGTCAACATCTTTAGAAAGCTCAAATTATTAAAATAATAAAACATGAATTTCACCCAATTGTTTTATAGGAACATTTTCACATCAGTAAGTCTGGTCTGCTAATCTTTATACAAAGTTATATATGATGTTATTTCGTTTTTTGTACTAGTGGAGGAAGCAGAAAGTAAGCAATACAGCACTGAAAAAGTACTCTGTAAGAGTAGTAATAGTACTACAGTATATTGAAAATATTACAGAAATAAAAGTATTATTAGCAAAATGTAGTTAAAGCATCATATGAATAAAAACTCAATCTGAGAGATTATTAGGTTATAATTATTAATGCATTAAAGGATATGTTTGTAAGTTTTGCTATTGCTACATAGCTAACATTAGCATTAATAGCTGTTTACCTACCAGTCTTGCAAAGAGCTTCAGCCATTGTTGCATTTATTAGACAAGAGGTTATAATACGTCCTTATGAGCATGAGCTACGTCTTCAAGGAAGATTGAATGCTACAGTGACTCGGTATCGGAAAGTGATGAGACGGGCTGAACAGGCTGGAGCTACCTGATTAGCATGCTAACTTCAGCAGAGTAAAAGAAGTGATAGAAATAGAAGCAAAATAACCAGGACCAAGTTTGATGCTGAACTTGCAACATTTCTTCTAGACTGTTAAGTAAACAGCTGTTAATGCTAATCTTAGCTATGTAGCAATAGCAAAAAGATTACAGTTCAAATAGCTTAAATGTGTAAGAAACATTTTACTGGTGTAGCTTTTGGAGTACAGTCCATGAGTAAATGTACTTATTTACTTTCTACCACAGTTTTTTACTCTGTTGGGTGGTTGCTGTATCAACTTTATTTCTAGTTATCATCTCATTACAGGGCAATCGGCAAACTCAGACAGTTTAAATTGACAATCTGTGCCGGGATTCATTCATTTATGAGCAACCCTTTGAACAAAATCACACTCCCATCAACTGCAAGCTTATTGTTTTCATTCTGTCTGCACATATATCACTACGTTAAAAAAAAAAAGCAGAGAGAAGATGAGAGTGAAGGAAAAGACATGAAGAAGTGGACAGTGGGTGATAACATTTATTTGCAAACTTGTACAGGCGAACAGGAAATAGTGATATCTGAATAACTATACACAAGAACAGAACTGCGGACAGTTGTGTGCTCCCTCATGGCGCCTGCTCGCCCTTGCCTGAGTGGCTTGGTGGCGGCGTGTAGGTCCCCTCTTTCACCATCTTGTC
>NW_019445863.1:0-2182 GCF_002814215.2 Seriola lalandi dorsalis
TGTCCATTAGAGGCTACAATTTTCTCACAAGAATGGCTGCGTGAGCCAAGATGTATGCAGAATAACGTCAAAATACCCACCCCTAACTAAAGTTATGTACACACCCAGCTAACGCCCATAAAGACATACATGCAAATGTACACACACGAACACACACCTGGGACAAGAGCTCACTGGAGCGTTGTGGTTTAGCCAGAGTTTCCAGAGAACGAGCTCCTTGCTTCCTCTTTTTCTTCTTTTTCTTCTTTTTCTCTGTGCCATTGGTTAAAGTACTGCAAGTCCTAGAGCACAGGAACATCATTTTTCAGTAGTTTCACAAGTAATGACAGTTATGCATTAAAAACACAAACTGTAAAGCAGTCACATATTATGAAACAATTCACTAAGTGCAGGAAAATATAAACACTGCTTTGTTGCAGATTTTTCTCACTTTTTCTCACTTTTGACTTTTAGGCATCAGGTCAGCACTTTATAGCTTTCAATGATGAATGTTAAGGGATATATTCTGTGTCATTAACAAAAACTCAGCTCATATTATGACTTAAAGTCAGGGGGCTTTTTTCTGGGTGATGTCCAACCCAAAATTTCAAAACTTAAAGTAGCATCAAATATAAGTTTCACATCTTACCTCATGCCAGACAGTGCTTTGGTGGACTTGCATCCCTTAATGGTGATTTCATGTGAAGCCCTCTCCATCACTCTGCTGGTTGCCTCATCAGAGTTGGGGGGAGCAGGAGGGAAACGGATCCTCAGGCCAAACAGGTGCTTCTTCTTCTTTACCTCCTTCCCTGACATGAACCTGGCAGAGACAGAAAAAGGAGAGAGAGTAATGATGGGTAGGAACACACAAGAAAGAGTTACTTGACCACTTTCAGACTATCATGAACATCATAAACAAATAAATGGGGAAGGAAATAACTTACATGCTGCTGTTGTTGTTTAATGCCTCCAGAACACTTTCATATCGCTCAGATCTTGGAGTGTCGGCGAGCTGCAGACACAGGGAAGGGGAGGTTACCAAACAGGAAAGTCAGGGTGCAAGGAGGAAAATGAGCAAACACAAATCAACAACATGCTGTTTCAAAACCCACTCTTGCAGCCAGGGTATTCCTACAGTAGTTGTTCTAATACACTCATTTCAAGGAAAATACCTGCTTGATTTTAGAAAAATAGTTTATTTCACATCTTAACAGTCTCATCCATTTTTATCATAAACAATATAAGGTCTCTTTTTATCTTTCGCTCTTTTCCCTTTCTTTCACCCTTATATCCCACTTCGCCAGTTACATCACTTATTTCTAAAACTGTCTCTCATCTAATCGTGTGTGTATGTAACTCGCTCACTGGCTTGAGTTTTAATGATTGGTAGAAACGCTCCACTAAAGTGTATGATTCTCAATAACTCATAGGTTATAGGGTCGGACCTGGATATGTCACCATCTGGGTCTGGACCGAGACCATGGTCCGCCTATTAGTGACCTCGGCCAACATTAACACAATTAAATCAATTCTTCTTTGACACTCTACAACAGTAGTATCCCTGGCTGCACGGCGCAACATGCTGTGTAGGCTACTGTTTTGGAGCGGCAAAGAAGAGTTGATTTTCGGGAAAACTGCTGTTTTATTTTTGTGATGAAACTATTAAGTTTATTAATATATATGGTATCAGATCGGATTTGCCTTTACTTTAGGTTGTTACATTCAATCGAAAAAGATCAGGGAAGGTCTCATTTTTTTAGTTACATTACAATCTGTTCACACATCGACAATAGTAAAGCGATTAATACATTTCAATTACTTCACATTCTTACACATAGCACATTTAAGCTACACAAATACAGTATGTGTGAAACAAAAAAAACTTTCTATAAAAACAAAACTGTGTACACAATTGGCCATCTGAGCATTACAAGTAAAAACTAACCTCCCCAAGCTGCAGCAGCTCCCAGTTGTCATTGATGTAAGCCATCAAGTCCATCTCAGAGTCAAAGTACTTCTTCTTGTGGATCACACTCAAGTTGTACAGGCTCAAGTGTGTGACATCCTCCCTGAAAATTTTTTGTAAAAGCAGTGTTTTCTTGAATTAGTCTGGTTCAAAAAGAATATCATAAAAAGACCAAATATGTGTAGAAAATGCAGGAATTGTGGGAGCAGGTAATGCACAGTGGCACTGATAATGTGC
>NW_019445864.1:0-1604 GCF_002814215.2 Seriola lalandi dorsalis
TGAACACGGACGGAAAAGAGAAGGAGGCTTGGTTAAAGCCTCAATGGTAGTAACTCTCTCTCCTGCACATTAAAGAGACAGTCATTGAAAGATGTTACTTTCCACACTCCATCTCACACCTGAAACACCCAGTGGCTTATACATTATTAATGCGCGCAGCAAATGAATGAAAAAGGAGGCTGCTTTGAGCATCCAGGAGCTTTTCCCCGCTGTCGTTCTTTGAGTTAAGGAGGAGGAAAAAAAAAAACAAAAAAAAACCTGTGATGCTCATTTTACATAAGACAACAATCTGACAGTGACTTCTTTTCCAATGAGTGCAGTGGCAAAGTCATTTGACAGGCGCTACTTTATTAAATGCATGCTGGCCCAGCAAGGAGCCACAACTCCACGGCACATGTGGGATGTGCCCCAGTTTTCACAGCAGCACATGTATGTACTCATATGTGTGCGTGTAAGTGTGGGTGTGTGACATCAATACGTCAGAGGAGTACTTTCATCATGCGTTCAGCGGAGGAGCTCTGAAAGGGCTCATTTTAAAGTGACAGTGTGAGAGATGAGGTGAGCAAGAGTGAGGAGTGTTGCTGAACGTGATGAGCGCCGCACCCCAAGGTGGCGTTAATCCTGCTGCGAAGTGTAACCTGCTGCCGACGACGACGGCTGACAGGTGCTAATTGGCAATCACAGCCCTATAGGTTCAATAATGCACTTTCCCACACGTTTCCTTGAGTCTTTATCCTCTGGTGAATGACAGATCAAATTAAAACACTGTTTTACTGCCACTGTTTGACAGAAAAAAGACAGTGTAAAGAATAAATAGAACAAAAATAACCAAAAATAATCAGAAAGTCAACAGTGAAGAGAAACGCTGAGGAGTGACATGGATTAAAAGAGGAGGCTGATGGAGTTAGTGTGAGGGTTTTTGGAAATTGTCTGGTGCCAGAATGAAACCTCTTGCTCCTCCATTCAATTAAGAGGGTCTAAAATGAATCAAAATCCAATTATTACTTCTAATTTTATATTTATATAAAATAAAAATGTTTCTAAATGAAAGTTAACCTTCAAAACACCCTGAAATGTGGCTTTGCTAATAGAACAAAACAAAGCTACGCTGTGTTGTGACATTAGACATAGAAAGTCACAATTGAACTCGTGTTCAGACGGAGCATGAAGAGCATGTTCACCTTGCTTTTTCTGTTTGAATATTACACAACAGCTAATGCATCGACTGTACAGTTTGCTAGCAAAGTGTAAGTACAGTCTGTAACCATTGTTTTTATGTATGATTGATTATGTATCTATTTATTATTACCAGCTGCCCTGCTATTTATGTCTTATTTCTTTATAGTCTAAGGGCTGAGGAAATGTACATCTGTGCTTTTAATGTATACAACAATAAACTTGAACTTGAACTTGAAATAACGTCGTGTTTACACTTGGTCTGTTTGTTGATTAGGACCAGAACTAAATGGGCAACAGTCTTTGTTTTCCTTTTCGCTCTGGACCATGAAAACTAAACTAGAGTGTGAAAGCTCCCTCAGATATCTAAAAAGGCTTTTTCATCAAAATAAACATAACCGAGAAAATGCGCTCAGGAGAGCACAGAC
>NW_019445865.1:0-1802 GCF_002814215.2 Seriola lalandi dorsalis
ATAAAGAGAAGTTAGCTCAAATGAGAAAGGACTGACTGACCTCTCACCATACCTGATTTACAGCAGCTTAATTTACATGCTAATGGTTTGTGTCAGATTGGAAAAGGTGGATCAATTATGGTTTAATTATCAATTAGTATAAAAAGGATCAGTTTCACGCAACTGCATGTGCTTTTACTCTGATTAGAAGTCGAAAGACAACTGTCCCTGCTCCTCGGCTTCACGGACGTGTGCGTAAAGCTCGTTCTGTCATCTCAGTTCAAATGCAGCAAATAGAATAAAAAAATGGAAGACGCAATAGTTACGCAAGCAAACGGAAGCACTCTGAAGTGCTCAGACTGACGCCGTTAATACAGGTCTACGCGTATTGATCGGGGGGAGTCATTGGGAGGCTGTTCTTCCAACGAAATAAGAAAGACGTGGATGCGGGACAAGCTGCAGAAACTCTGGACAGGTGGAGCATTTCTGAGCTGGAAGTGTTTCCAGCTGATCATTACAGTGTGTCTCTATAAAAGTGCATTCAAGATATAAGATTCGAAAAACGTGGCAAATGTACAACGAGGCTTTCTGGTTATGTCTGAATCACTCGATGCCCTGCATCACGCCACAACGCAAACCGTCTATTTCCTCAAGTAAAGAAGAAACCAAAAAGAAAAAGAAAAAGAAAAAGGACAAGTCACTTACTTTTGACTTCTTCATATGGAACGACAGGAGTAAATCCAGTGTGTGCGAAAGCCTATTTTATTTTACTTCTACGGGGAGGAAAGGGGTTGTCATCATCTTGTGTGCACATATCCAATGCTTAAGTCAGTAGTATCCAAGCAGAGGAGGGAAAAAAAGCCCCAAAAGAAGAAGAAACACGGCAAAAAACTGGAGATCAAACTTTGAACCGTGGCAGCCTGTAGGCTAACGACGTGTGGCATCTAGCCCATCTATCTACAACATAGATCCAGGCTCGCAGCAGCGGAGAGGGACAGCGCGCAGAGGGAGGGAGTTAAGCCTTTATAATGATGCGTAAAAAGCAGTGAAAGAGCCGCCCTCTGACGAGGCGCAGTATGAAGAGCCCCACTCCGAAACCACTACAGCCAGTATAAACACACCGCATATGAAAACAGGTACAGAGCGACGCTGAGCTCAGTTGCTCAACAGTGAGTTTATTGCCTATTAAGTGCTGGTTTTACAGGCATTAACCCATTAATACCCACAGTTATAAGTTTAATTACCATTATCTGATAGGACGTATATGACATGAATGAGATATACTAATGATAACAGTAATAATCTGAATTAATTAATACTTAAATTAAGTCACTTTCCCATGGTATAATAGGGAAAATATGAAGACAGATACATTTATTTTTTTTAATGTGTTTTAAAGTAAAATTTACACGCGCACGCGCGCACACACACACACACACACACACACACACACACAATACATCCTAGTTATTGCAGTGCTCTCATCTTTTTTGCTAGATTACAAAGGAACCATGTATTTTCACAATAAAGTGTGAAAAAACTCAGAAATGAAAGCACCTAAAGTTAGAGTGAGTTATGGGACATGACTGGTATCATTCAGACTGGAAAGAGCGTGACTCTTTGAGTACAGGGTGATGGATGCAGGCATTTCAACCATGAAGGTTCAGCTCAAACTTTGTTTCTTAAAGTGTTATTTGATATACTTATCTCGTAGTTCTTTGCTGATTATTCAGCTGAGAAGTCAATCTTTGTTTTTTCTTAGCTTATGAATTAAGACTCTGAGATGCAAGTAGAAAGCCCTGAAAATTTGCAGTTGGACTTCT
>NW_019445866.1:0-1493 GCF_002814215.2 Seriola lalandi dorsalis
CATACTGCTTCGCTAAAAAGAAGTGACGGTGCACAAAATATCAGCAGTTACTGAGGTTAGCCATAGAGATAAACTTTGCCCATTAGACCACATTAATGTGACGCATCCTCATTAATATAAGCTGAGGCACATATGAAGATGGCAGATAGGGCAAGATCCTCTGGACTCTAGTTGCCAATGGTGTTGGAGTAAAGTCAGCAGCAGATGGTTGATGGAAATTCTCAGATGAATCATCCTGGACGCTCATGGAGGCGACGGGCAGGAGGTATGCCGCAAGACAGCAGATCCGAAAAAGCAGAATGGCGACACTTCAGTGATACTTTAAAGAGCAGCGTCCAGGGAGTGATCAGCTGAAAGCACGTTGACGTCACAGTTGTGAATGTGGGGATGGCGTGAGAAAGTGGAAATGACAGATTATAGGTAGAAACACCAGAAATTCAACCATAGAGTCCTCAAAAATTATGTTTCAAAAGTCCAACACAGACTGTACACTTACTTCCTGGTTCAACTTTGACCCACTGAACCCGTTGAGCTGAACTTAGCTGTTTGTGCATGATTGTGTAGTATTACCAATATTTCAGGTGTGAAATGTGGCAGTTTAAGTGATCTACTGAGACTGTTGGCTTGTTTACGACTTTTTATGAGACGCAGTGGCTCGCAATATTTACACTAATGGCTCTAAATGAATGTTTTGATGATTAATGATGTTAATATGCTGCATTTTTTTTAAATGTCACCGCTCTCAAGAATAGTGCAGAGTGGATGTTTTGAAACTTTAGCTGAGGGTTTCCTCTAGCAGGAGCTGTACACGCAGTGTCATTCTCTCTGGCTGTCCTGTGTATAATCAGTGTGACAGGTATGACAGAGGCAGTATGGTAATAACCTAATTACTGACCAGTGAGAGGAGCCCCTGTAGTCGCCTGGCTGTCAGTGATAGAGCCGGTAAGAAAAGGGCCGGCAGGGAGGAAGGTGGGCGGTAAGAGAGACTGCAGTCTGACTCAGTCTCTGGACTTCAGTGGGCTCTCGCAGTGCTGCTGTCATCAGCCAGTGTGTCCATGTGACAGTTAGACAAGCAGCCAGTCATGTGGGGGAGAAAACACCCTCCATGTGATGGCGGGGGGGGTGGGGGTGGAGGGGCAGGAAACAGTTTTCAGCATGTTGCATTACGCAAGATCAAACGCAGTCGGCGACTTGCTGTCATCCTCATTATCATCATGGTCTTTGTGAATTAGAGCACTACAAGTATCAGTAACTCTGCAGCTGAGGGTCGCCAAAGCCTCGAGGAATGTGTGCGTTTGTCGTCTTGTATCTTTGTTTTGCGTAAAAAAAAGGGATTCCAGTTTCAGTTGGGAGGATCCTTTAACTGGTTTGACAACATTTCCTGTCAAATACAAACCTGATTGTTGACACAAAACCTGTCTTTTTTTTTTTTTGTCTCACACTGTATTGACCGAAGCATAAACCATTGCTAATAATCTTAGCCAAAACATTTT
>NW_019445867.1:0-1887 GCF_002814215.2 Seriola lalandi dorsalis
GTGTGTGTGTGTGTGTGTGTGTGTGTGTGTGTGTGTGTCCGCCCACACGTGCACATCACACATCTGTCAGGTACAGTGTCAAGTTTCCACATTAACCAGCTTTTCTCCCGACATACAAGCATTGAGCAAACAAATACAACCCTCCTCCCATCACCGAACACACCACTGAATTATTCAACAGTGAAATCAAAACCCTTGTCTGTTATATCCAAAATAATGCTGATTAAGCTTGTGCCTGCTGCACGTTCACTGGAGTATTAAATGTCCCGTGACAAGCTGCGGCTGCTAATGTTCACTGGGTTTGCACTGTAACGTAACTCCCTCCCAGGTGACAGTAGAAAATATATATAAAATAAAAAAAAGATGGCGCTGTCATATTCTGTCAAAAACAAAGTGAGGGCACATTCAATGTGACATTTATTGGCCAACCGAAGAAGAAAATACCAACAGGATTATTTGAAGCTCGTTATTCAGATTCATATCTTTCAAATGTAGAAGTAAGTTACATTTTATGAACCTAAAAAATAAGCAGCATTTAAAAATCTGAACTACTTTGTTTTAATTTTGTGCTCTCAAGTCATTATGTAATGGCTGCTTTCTTAATGTGAGATCGAACTCTTCAACTGTAAATGATCTAGTTGCACCTGGCACAACATGTAAGTGAAATTGTTGTAGTTAGAGCCAGTTACTGCACCAAATCTGCAACAATTTAAGTTTTCAGCTGGCAAATGTCTGCTCAGTGCTGCCCACAAAACCTGTTGGTGTAGAACTTAGGAAACTGAGACACTGGATGTAATGTGACCATCAGCAGGGCAGCCTATCATTATACACGGCGGCCTGGAGTTGTAGTCCAGACATACATTCATCTTGCTGCAGTGCACAGTACTACAATGGCCAGCTTAGTAGTTTTAATTTATAAAGAGCCCTGACGAGAAAAAAGCAGCTAGTTGTGTTGAGTTCTTCTGTTGCCCTGTGGTCACATCTTACTGCCTGTTGTGCTGTGGCTTGAAATATTAATGTTTTATGTCCCCTGGTGCTGTGGCTCATTTTTGTCTGACCAGTAGCTTTGTGGCTAGAAATCTCTGAATACAGGAATAACTTCTGTGACCTGAAAATAAAACATTGGTTTTCTTGATAAGTTCACAATGCATTTTCTTGCAGCTGTCCTCAGTAGTGGCCTATAACCTGACTGATACTGGGTTTTCGAGGCCGATACATACAATATATGTACCAATATATCAGCCGATAGTATCTTTTATTTCTAGCATAAGCACATAAACAACAACCTTGATACTGACCAATATGCAAACTAAGTGGGACATTTTAGAGCAATGTCGGTCATTTAATCACAGATACCAATATATCTGCAATAAGCTGATATTTGCCAACATACCTGCCAGTCTAGCTCTTCTCTGTAGTCCATGAAACACACACACACACACACACACACACACACTTACAGAGTAAACTCACTCACATGAACTGAATCTACTAGGTTACAGGAAACATTGTTCATACACTCCACTATGTTTAAATGTTGCCACACACGAGCAAATGTTCCATTTACTGCAGATCCACCAATTAGCACTTAACAGCAGATTGCCATTTACAGTATACTTGTCTTGTAGATAATATAAACTATCTAAACTCTCATGTCAGACATTTAAGACTACACACACACAGTTTGTCTTCTTCCCATCTGTCCATCTGTCACAGTACATCCATCTGTGTTGACCCCATCCCTCCTCTGTGGAACCTGCACGGCAACAGAGTGAGGGGAAAAAGAGGTGGGATGCTGTGGGTGGGTGGGTGGATGGATGGATGGATGGATGGATGGATGGAGGCCCCACAGGGACACTCTCCTTATAAGGGCATAGAAGTGTGTGG
>NW_019445868.1:0-1994 GCF_002814215.2 Seriola lalandi dorsalis
ATCAATTCATCTATTAATTAAGCCAATGTTGTGGTTGGGCCCCTGAACTTGCACCTTAATTGAAATATCCGTTTAAGGTACAGTATAAGTAACTTTAATATTATCTTGATATTTGTACTTTGTGTGAAAACCCATCTATTCATACAGAAAATCCCCAAAATTTATTGTAATCATTTACATTGTCTGTTAGTGTAGCCCAAATCTGAGTAATTCTACTTTATTAAATACATGAATACTAAATAAGAATTCTTTATCTTGTTACCAGATAACCACATTTTGTCCCCAAAATAAAACTGCTACTCAGCCTTTTTAATTAAAGCTTTAACCCTGGTCTCCTTTGAAAAGTATCTCTTTAAATTTTACAACCAAAAAGTCAAATACAAAGAGTGAGTATGACCGAGCAGGCAGACGGTGATAATTGGTCGAATGTCGCCTGTGACGTTGGATGACCAAAATTCAATGTCAGGCCAACATCAATTTAACATAGAATACTGACGAAGTTGATACTGTGTTGGTTTTTAAGTTGTAATGTTAAATTATCAAATTCAAATGTCTTCCAACGTCATATTGATTTAGAATACCGACATTTTAGTCGTGAGGTAATGTCACAAAAACCCAACGTCTGCTGAACGTCACAACGTCAGTTAGCCAACATTGTTTTTTGACATGAACTCAATTTTCATTTTCGACGAAAACTCAAATAAATTTCAATTTAGCATAGCAAAGGTCTTAAGATTAGACTGACCAAAAATGATGTAGAGTTGTTTAAGTATGACATCCGCAAAAATGACGCCAAAATTGTTTTCAAGCATGTTTATGCCCTCAGAAATAAAGAAGGAACACAACAGTTTCAGTAGGGTCCTCACACCAGTCGCTGCTCAGGCCCTAATTAAGGGCAAAATCATGTACTCCTTAAAATGAACTAAATTTCTTAACAGAGGTTTTTCAAATGAAGGGATCTCTTGCTATGACACTAAACACTTTGATTGTTTGTTCTGTTTTCAGAGGGAAGTTAAGGATCAGTTAGGGGTACTTTAATGTATTGTTGTTTCATTGTGACATCATTATGGACATAAACTTAGAATCTGAGCACTTGGTGCCCAAACTGAACATTTCTGGAAATCCCAGATTAAATTCAGCAACTTTTTTCTCAGCATATGGCAGCCAACATTTTGCTTGGTTGTCTGACGAAACTACTGTTTTAAGGGTAGGCAACACAAAACACTTTTTTAACGTGAGGGAAAAGTTGATGTATGGAAATTAGCTCCATTTGCTATTCCTGGAGAACGTCTTCCCAACACAGCTCTCAGGTTTAAATGAAAACAATGCGACAGGTCTGAATTTGTCTTGTGTCCGTCGGCAGCGTGTGATGTAAAGATGAGAGAGCAGCATTTCCGTGGTCGAGCTGCAGCTGAGAGAAAGTGGAAGGAGGATCTTGTATGATGTAAAGTGTGAAGTGTCAGTGTTGGAGCTGCATGGATGAGTGGGGGACATTTGCATCTCAAAGAGCCTCCTCCAGCTCCACAGCTCATCACCGCTGCCTCCTGGAAAATCACCCTCTGAGGTATCAGGTGCAAAACGGTAATAAGACTGAACGTCTGTGGCAGCCCAGTGGGACGACAGCTCATTACAGGAAGCACAACAGGGATCTGGATGCTAGCAGTGTATAAAAAAAAGTGTAAAGTTTGTCCGGTGGATGGCACCAGAGGAAAGACCATGGACCAAATTATGCTTTTCCTTATTGCAATGGTTGCAGCCTTTGACCAAATAAGTACACGGCTTTTCATACTGTTCTCCTTCTTTATAGACTCAACTATAGCCTTTGACCATATGAGTGCATGTATGTTAACAACAGAATGAGTCCCTTCCTCTAATTACTGTATATAAAGTAGGCACCTTCATATAGGGGCTGTATTGTCACCACACGTTGCTGTGTTTAAAATACATATCCTGTTTTTTTCTGTGTTCTTTCATTGGTGCGGAGAAAGGTTTGT
>NW_019445869.1:0-1495 GCF_002814215.2 Seriola lalandi dorsalis
CAACAGCAGCAACAACACCAACACCAACAACACCAACAACGCCAACATCAACACCAACAACCACAACAACAACAACGCCAACAACATCAACAACCACAACAACAACAACATTGCCAACAGCAACAACAACACCAACACCAACAACAACAACAACAACACCACCACCACCAACAACAACAACAACAACAACAACAACAACACCACCAACAACAACAACAACAACAACAACAACACCACCACCAACAACAACAACAACAACAGTGACAAGTGAAGGTATGAATACAACAAAGAACCAAAGACAAATTAATACATGTATTTAAAATATTTTATCTGTTCAGAGAGTGTAGTGTCTGTATCTTCCCCTGCTCTCCTGTCATGTGTAAAACATGAAATACATTAGTTGTAATTCTTACTTTTGGTTTCCGTCTGCTCCTGAAGACCAGAAAACAGCTGCTTTGGTGCTTCAGATAGTCGTCCCCGTGTTCCTCCTCGTCATCGTCATCATCGTCTGCTACCTTGCTTGGAGACGCAGGTGTAAAACAAGAGGTGAATAAAACCTGATCAACAGAACCTGTCATCAAACTTCAAATGACTTACCGTACTACTCCATTACCTTTTCATTTTGAAGTATCTCTTTTATTTGTTGTCTGTTTTTAAAGAATCCTGTCTGCTTTGTTTGTAAGGTAATACAGAGTTGAGACCATCGCCAAAATTAATAATTAATTGTTCAAAAAATTAAGTCAAAAAACAGACATTTAATAACTGGCATCCATCCATCTAAAAATGAATTTAATTTCAAGTCTTTTGTCGTTTTCACTTTTTTCACTTAATGGGGTGTTTTCACATCCAGATGGCGTCAAAAGCATCTTGTATGTCTTCAGAATTTAAGGCATATAATCAGTGATTATTCAGTGTATTGCTAATATTGTGATGTTTTTATAGAAAATGAAAAAATCTGCCCAGTATATGATGAGATATCGGAGGATTCAGTGTGTCAACCTTCAAATGGTGAGAAATGAGACTTCATTTTTCTACTACGACTGAGACTGATCTAGGATTGAATTCTACGCTCTTAGTGCAGCCAGTGTTGTGACATGTAGTTCATTCAACTGTAGCTGTAATTGTTTGTAGTCGTCAGTAAAGAAAGGTACGTCACTTGATCGTCATTAGATATACTTAGATAGACATCCTGCTAATTTTTACATTCAAACATGATCCATTCCTAGCCATTTATATGGCTTAAACCAAAATGAGAATACTTCATCATCATTTATATTTATCCATATGAATGTTATTTTTCATTGTGTCATATCGTCATACACAAAAACATTTATATTTTTCTGTTTCTTACAAAACAAACAAGAAGAATCAAAGTTTAGTGCTCTTCTCTCTCGCTTCTTGTTTTGCATGTGTAGGAAAATCCACTGGACCAACAAATACGTACCAAATGGTGATGTTTCCAGGTAAATATCAAATATTTTCCCATAACCTTTAT
>NW_019445870.1:0-1736 GCF_002814215.2 Seriola lalandi dorsalis
AAAATGAATTTCAATGAAATTCGGCACAGTATTTATGACAGCAGGTCTTCCTTAAAGTATCACATATGTTTGTGTTTATCTGTCTGAGTGCTTGTTTGTGTGCAGCTGTGGTTAAAGGTACACAGAATGTCGACTCCAGTGGTAATAATTTATCTGTTGAGGAAAAACAGACAATATCAGCATCTTAATGTTTAATTCATTGCCTAAACTGTTGATAGGTAATATGATAGACGTGTATATACTTGACAGCATCATCAAAACGTTGAAACTTCTCTTGTGCGTGATGCCTCTAATGAGCTCAGCGAACGGGGTAGAGAGAGCTGAGAGAAGTGCATCATTATTCCACAAGTTGAGTGGCTGAGGAGATGTGCATCGTGAAGTGGAGCGCTGTTTGCTGAGATTTTTTTGATAGAAGGACAAAAGGAAGTTTTGTAAAGATTCGCTAACATCTGTACTTTTTGGGACTGGGAACATTTATTTCTCTGTGAATCGAAATCTTCAGAAACAAAAAAAGGTATCAAAGTTTCCAAATCGTTATCAGTCAGTACGAATTTCAGATACAGGCAGAGAACAATGTGGAGTCTCTGCAGAAATTACACAAGTGTGTGTATATGTGTGTGCATATGGTTGTGTAATGTCTGTGTGTGCTATGTGTGAGTGTGCAAGGTAGAAAAAATAACTTATCCAACACTTGGCCTGGTGTGGGTGTAAGAATTGAGTTATATCTGTGGTAAGTGGCATATATTAACATTTCCTGTATACGAGGAGCCCTTATGAATGATGATTGCTCACTATATGTCATGTATGACTAGAAATGAAATGTTGGAACTGTGATATATAGTGGCTTAATAAAGTATTCAGACCTGTTACATTTTGCACACTTCATTGTGTTGTAGATTTAATTTATAAACAAAATTGTTGCCAATCAGATTTCATTCAATAACCCAAGATGACAGAGGGAAATTATTTAAAAATCAACAACTGAAATCTTTCTTTTAAAAAAAAGTATCTAGATCCTGTGCTAGTGCTGTGGCACTTGTGGTCAAGTTCTTTCTGTTTGCTTTATGAGATGTGTCTAGAGCTTGATTGTCCACCTGACACCTGTGGCAAGTGTAATGAATGGACATAGTTTAGAGAGGCACACACTTGTGTATGTTAAGTCCCGCAATTCACACTGCATTTTTGGACAAAATCCAGGCCATGAAGTCTAAGGAACTCTCTGCCGACCTCCACGATAATATTGTGGCGAGGCATAGATCAGGGCAAACTCTTGAGTGAAATAGAAGAAGTCTGGAACCAGCAGGACTTTTCCTAGAGTTGGCCAAACTGTGTAACTGGGCATGAAGTGCCTTGGTCTGGGAGGTAACCAAGAACCCAACAGTAACTCTGACAGAGCTTCAAAAGTTCTCCGCAGAGATGGGAGAACCTGCCAGAAAGACGACTATCTCAGCAGCACTCCATCGACCACGATAACATTACCAAGACCACCGACAAATATTCTTAAATAGCAGTAGTACAGCGACAGCAGCAAAGGGGAAGGAAATAGTGTGGCAAATGATTGTTGACAGAGTTAATGTGTAAAAATATCAAGTTGTTCCAAGTAGTTATTTTGCATTCAATATTTAAAATAACGTTTGAGAATTTGGAAAAAATAATCTTCTGTGTATTGTGCACCAGGTAACTGCATATTATGTTATTGAATAAGATGTAACCCCAGTGGTGTGAAACATACAGGT
>NW_019445871.1:0-1629 GCF_002814215.2 Seriola lalandi dorsalis
ACACACACACACACACACACACACACACACACACACACGATGGAAATTGGTGCAGAGCTAAACATCTAAACATTCCTTTTTTATATGGCTGAAATACAGTAATTAGTTGATACATCAGTGTCTGTCAGTGTTCATATTACCACGATTGTAAATCACCACTGATGAGGAGACGCGACATTAGTCCTCTCATTTACTTGACAAACTCTAACAGAGCCCAGGGCCTATACATTGAATTAAGTGACAACAAAATAATAAGGTGGTTCTACATGTAGGAGACCAGCCATGGACACTCACTTCTTACTGCTGTGACCAGAGGAAACAGCAAAGCTCAGTGGCTACACCTGCACTCTGTGTGTGGAGACAAGCTTTTCGTCTTGTGACTCCTGGGGATAAAGAATATTAGAAATAATTAGCAGGCAAAGAAATGCATGAATAGCATATATGCATTTGTATTGTTGTCCTTCCTATGATCACACCTGCAGTCTGACTGTTTCTTAGTGGAACTCCAAGGCAAAGAAGACGGATTAATCTAAAGCAGGTAGCAACCACTGAGGAAACAAGACTAAGAGTCTGCAGCCATGCTAGAGCTAATTGCTAGTGTAAGCATGTTAATCTGTTCATAATGACAATGCTAATGTTAATCAGATATAATATTTACCATGTTCTCTGTCTTAGTTTGATATGTTTGGCAGCATGCTCACAATTGCTAATACGTGCTAAACACAATGTACAGCTGAGGCTGATATGAATGTGATTAGCTTTGCAGGTATAAAACCTAAAACCTAAATGGAGATGATTCATCATCTGGGCACAATGAATGGCTGTACAAAATGTCACAATTTCAGTCTGGACCAACGTTGCCATACATAGAACCACACCACAGGAAGTGGCTATTAATGTATTTTTAGGCTGAAAACAGTTTTCTTAGAATCATGATTCATTTTCTGCTTCTGTTTATCAGAATTAAATTCCCATCAGTGTGGAGTAAGCTTTGACATTCAAGCTGGCAATTAAACCAACACCTTATTTAGATGTTTGCAATTTCCTAATAACTTCCTGGAAAGAACTGTAATATGTAATAATAATGAGGTGGTCAGTGTGGCTGTGTTGAGTTTATACGCAATTATTAATTCTGGGACAAAACTTGTAATTTAAATGTAAAAAAGGATTGAAACTTGAAATGATTGGCCGGAGACTTACTTCAGAAAAAGAGGGAGGAGGTTTGAGCTAAATCTGGGCCCTGTGCATGTTCACTCTCAGTGCACATTCCTCTTTTAATACATCTCACACATGTAAAAATGATTAAATCAACAATAGACATCCTCAATACAATCATTAATAACTGGTAATAACACCTTTAATACTCAAAATACTTAAAAAATCGCATATTAATTTACATATTTACAGTTAACCATGTAATGTTATACCCAAGCCTTCGAAATCTGTCCTGCTTTTTAATTGTCACTTGAATATTTTTCTCTGTTAAAGATAAGTAGTGTTCTCTGTTCAAGATCTGCAGGAAGTTTGAGAAGCATACTGATGCAGGAAAATGCAGGATTCTGCACTGAGTGTGTCATTGTCAGTTAATGGGAAATATTTTGAAGATTACCGTGGAAATGTTTTTTTTTT
>NW_019445872.1:0-1634 GCF_002814215.2 Seriola lalandi dorsalis
CAAAGACATTGAGGGTCAGAGATAAGAGATAGAACAAGATAATTAGTATGAACGTTCCCAGTAGGCAACGCAGTCAAATCACCAACACTAGTCAACAACTCTACTGTTCTTTTTTCTGTATCCATCAAACAGCTGCTGTTAACAGTGAAGTATTTATTATGATTTGTCCGAGCAGGCAGGATAACAAGCTGATGATTTCACTCAAGTGATGACACTGAATCTGTTTGTGTGCAGAAGACCTGCCAAATCAGTTGCCTCATGCCAAATGAGACTGTTGTCTCTTGTACGTGGTGTTTAAATTAGATGAATTGAAAATGGCATCAGTTGTCATGGTTTCAGCCGACCTAAGCCGCTAACTGTAAAATAGATTGCCATGAAATGTGGTACAGATAATGAATTCATACATGACTTTGTTGACCCTTATCCTTTCATCTAGTGCCAGCAGGCCAAAGTTTTCACTTATCCTATGAAATAGGCTATCTCAATATCTCCTTTCAGTCAAGAGAATGTGGTCTGGTTGGCTGATAATTTTTTTTTTTGCTTTCTCAGGAATCTGTTTCACCCAACGGGCACCCAAGTCCCTCTGCTGAACTCCAATAATCTTCATGAAGCCGTCAAACTGAAGCCATCCTGAAGTGGTTCCACTCTTACCTTACAGAAAGAACTCAGTGTTGTTGCTGATGGTATCCAGTCAGGCCATGTCACCATTATGATTAGGATGCCACTGGGGTCTATCCTTGGTCCATTGTTGTTTACATTATACATAAATGATACAATTGCTCTTAATCAATATTTAAATGTTTAGTTTTTTGCTGATGATGCAATTTTATCCCCCAGGCTCCACCCCAGCCCTGGCCCTGAATCGTCTTCAGTCTGCTTTTGATGAATTCCAACTGTCTCTCCTTTATCACAGACTAGTCTTAAATGAGGAAAAAACCAAGCACATGGTTTGCTCCACCTCCAGCAGTGACTCTGACCGTCCTGTCATTAAAACGTTAAATGGCATTCATATTGCTCTTACTGATTCATACAAATACTGAGGAATTTGGCATTCAAGGCTCATATTCATTCAAAAATTAACAATCAAATTCAAGGAGGTCTGTCTTCTTCTAGCTGTAAAACTATTGTGCAGTCAGCCTTCATGTCTGTCCTTGACTATGAAGATAGTCTGTATTTTCATGCTGCTCCATCAACACTCCAGCAGTTTAACCTTGTGTGTCATAGTGCATTACGCTTTATCACAAATAGCAAATACCAAACTCATCATTGTTCTCTGTATCACACCGTGGGTCGGACCTCCTTACAGTCAAGAAGAAACAGACATATTATTCATTTATAAAGCTCTGCTGTTAAAGCTTAGGCGCTACCTCTCATCTCTTTTCTGATTTAAATCTAGTATCCACAGAACATGATCCAGAAATTACTTAACCTTCGATATCCCCATTGGCAGAACTGGTTTCAGGTACTATGCACCATTTAAATGGAATGAACTGCAAACTGTCCTCAGACTAGAGTCTCACATTTCTCTCAGTGATTTTAAAGATTTATTATTTGACTTTTCCTTAATGCTTTGTTTCTTGTGTAGTTGTGTTGTCTTTGTGATTGCTTCCTGTTCTCAGATCTCCCTTTTAAAA
>NW_019445873.1:0-1934 GCF_002814215.2 Seriola lalandi dorsalis
TTAAAGATTTAAGTGTTTATATAATCTGTCAGATCTGCTCCCTGTCCCAACACCTTTCCAACGTCAAATTGAGGGAGGTGTTGGGTACAACCATTTCTTTAACTTTCTGTCCACTCCGGAGTGCAAAACATATCTTCCAGTATGAAAATCTACTCCGCCTTTCTATTTGGCCGTCCAAAACATGGTCATACAAACTACCACTGATGGAGCATACACCGACTTTAAACCAGTGTCTCCAGTTGTTCTGGCGTGTGTCCCCTCACTTAAAACAATGTATGTGAGACCCCTTGTCACATTTCAGATGTTTGAGTTGTAAACAGAGATATTTCCCCGCTTGACACTGTTTGAGACACAAAGAGATGAAATCATCTAGTGTTTCACAAAAGTAGCAAAGGTTAGAGAAACGATTTTTTAAGATATGATATGAAGTATTAAAGAACTAGCACCTTGACCTTTATCACCTACAGCAAAATGCTGCTTGTGCACGAATGCATCAGTATTAACAATCTAATAATGTCATATATAATAACAGCTGTTTTTTATGCAGAATGAAACACTTTTACCTTTGATACTAAACCTTAATGCGCACAAGTGGGATTTTGCATTCAAAACTTTTGCTAGTAGTGTTTTTTTTTGGGGGGTTTTTTTGGTTTTTTTTTATTATTTTGGTATATTTTAAGCATTTCCACTTTGCTCTCATGCGAAGCATTTTTAAGTATCAAATAATTGGATTTCCAATATTCCTGACAGCACCTGAAGGCAGCAGAGCAGACCCCATGATTTTGTGAAACTTTGAACCTCACACAAACTTTGGCGATAAATGGCCGTGATTATCAAAAGTGGGTGAACAAGAAGAAACGCGGAACTCCGGTGTTGACGGTGTGAAGCTGCTGGACAGGGGCGCAGCTTTACGCCGTTTTACGCTCAGACTTCATCAACATGTCCCCGCGCTACCTCAACAAAGTCGTTATAGTCACCGGAGGATCCAAAGGGATTGGCAGAGGGATCGTCAAAGTGTTCGGTATGCTGGTCATGGTTATCTATGCTGTGGATTTGTTCGTGTTCAGAGTAGGAAGTGGCGCCCTAAATATTCTGCATCTTTTGTTTTCAGTGGAGAATGGTGCAAAAGTGGTGTTTTGTGCACTAGGGGGTGAGTAATAATGTTTTTATTCAATTTTTATTCCACATTAAATCTCATATTAATTGATAAAAATCAATCAGAACGTTGCTTTATCATCTATTGGGAAGGTGTATTGACACCTGTGATATGATTGATGACTACACCATATGCATCTGTTATGACTGAATATTTAAAAGGATTTCATCCTAAATTGAGACTGTAATCTGTCTATAATTCACCATAATCGTGCATATGGTTTATAGGTTCAGCTGGTGAGGCTCTAGAGGCGGAGCTAAACAAAGCAGGGCCAGGCTCCTGCACATTTGTCACATGTGACATCTCCAAAGAAGATGAGATCAAGGTAAAGTCTGACAGTGTTATTGTGCAGTTATATACTGCACGTGGTTTTAATGAACAGGGACTAGTCCTGATCACAGGACCTGTCCTGATCATCACCCTACATCACATTAAGAGCACATTATAAGTCTAAATATGTCCAGTCACAACATCTAATGATTTAATTGGCAACTGTTTAAATCTTTAACTGAATTTACATTTGAAGGGTTTTTTTATCACCACAATGTCGAAGTTTGTATATAAGCCATCATTTAATTTTTTTTTTTTAATTTTACACTAAGTGCAGTTCAAAATGCTTCACAAATTAAAAAAAGGGAGAAAATAGAATAATATTATGATATTTTTCAAAAGAGGAAATAATTAAAATGGGGAACAATTGAAATTGGACATACTTAAAATATAAAATGAAAGTAACACAGTAATAGTGAATAAAAATGTATATAACAGCAACAGCAGC
>NW_019445874.1:0-1616 GCF_002814215.2 Seriola lalandi dorsalis
CCCGCCAGCACATCGTAGTTTTCTGTAGCAGACAGTCACCTTAGATACACTGAAGCCCTCACTGCTCTCTGTCCTCACAAAGCACCTCATTCATCTGATAAGTGATGGGCCGACAATTCTATTTTTTCCTGATTGGGGCAAATATGTAATTACCTTTTGAAGTTAGAGAAAATTAAATACACATTATGGTGATCCCCTTATGGGCACATTAAACAAAAAATGCCTTTATTAGATCTCACATCACTTTTCTCCATTCACTTTAATTTAATTCAACTTAATTGAATCTTTATCTGTGTGGGAGGGGGATGGAGTAAACATTTTGGTGTGTATTGCATTTTGTTGTTTTCAGTATAAGAGTTTCGGAAAGATGTCCAAAAGATTACTATAATCCATTTTTTTTGGACATGTTAGTGATACTGGGTTCTAATTTACTCTAAATATATACTCGACTTCTGCACTCCTGTTCTTTGCACCTCTTTGGATGGTTTCCGCAGGACGTCCCCGACACCTCCTCCACTCCTGAGGCCGTGACTCAATACTGTCACAATGCACATGAGCAAGGAGTCACATGCTCGCTCCTTGTCCTCGATCACCACCGCTGACGGCTGGATGGCAAGGGAAGCTATAGAGACATAGCAATACTGTCAGATAGTCATTTCCTGTGTAGGCTGAATGCAAAGCTTTGTCTGATCTGTCAGCTGCGTCGCTACACTATCACCTGCTCATCATGCTCTTAAATTTAACTTCTTGGAAAAGAAGCTACTGAGAAAACAGTTTCACTCAAAACAGAAGACCTAATATACTACCAACACTATATGCACCCTATTGAACCCTCATTTCATACTCTATTACATATTACTGGTTGACTGAATCAACCCCATTAGAGAATATAACAAGACTGGGAAATTTCTCAAAAACATCCACGCACTCACACAAGTCACCAGACTACCATAATTAGCCAGCCTGGTGGTGATGGATAGGGAAGCCTAGACGAGGTCAGGCAGGATTCGACATGGTTGGCTGATCAATTTTAAGGTGGCGCTTGTGTTCATCTTTGATTGGAGGCTTTTCCCAACTAGGTCAGTCGGTTTGCGCGAACTCGTTGGTTGCAGTGAGAAGCCCCCACCCCCCCAACCCATGCGCCATCACTGAGTGGACCCATCGACCTACTTGTGCCTGATGGTAATTAAAGCTTGACCTTTTAACACTGGGCCCCTACATCAGGTCTTAAGCTTGGTCCCCTGAGACACAAACAAGGAGTCTAAACCTCCAGTGTTTCACCCTGCTTCCCTGAAAGCCCCAAATTGGCCCAGCCCGGTTAAATCCTATGACCATGCCGTCCAGATTTACAGCTCAGTGGGACGAATCTCTTCTGGCTGAGTCATATGTCTGCGAGGACCTAAAGACCTTTACATACTCACACACATACAGGCAGGCGCACACATAAGCTCACAAACACTTGGGAATCCGTTAAGAGACATGCATCAACATGTGGATTCAAACTTAAAAGAACCCTTCGACCCTGTCGCCCAAACTCCACCCCAGTCTCACTCACACACACACACACACACACACACACACACACACACACACACACACACACACACACACACACA
>NW_019445875.1:0-1983 GCF_002814215.2 Seriola lalandi dorsalis
TATATATATATATATATATATATATGGCCTGCATTTATATCAAAACCTAATCATTCCTCAGATCACTGAACTCCAGCCTGAAAAGATCACAGACGACCCACCTTGCTGAGGTACTCCCTCATGACCTGAATGAAGTATGGCATAGAAAAGTCCATGATGTTGTGCCTCCAGGCTGTCTCCAGCACCACGTCAGGCCGCAGCAGGTCATAGCAGGTGAACAGGCAGGCGGCGAAACACTCCCTCTTGTTCTCCTGTAAGAACCAGGACAGCAGCTCCTCCGCCAGCTCTGTGTCCTTGGACTCTGACGCATACTGCATGGCATCCTGCAAGGGAGACGGAGCATGGACGGGTCAGGAATAGTCTCAGTCAATTTAAGCCGTTCATCTGAAATATTCACGAGAAAACTACTGGCTAATGAACCATTATTGGCACCTTATAGAGCTTATCCTTCTTGCAGAGCTCCACACTCTGTTTCCAGCGGTTGTTGCCCTTGAAGAGGTAGGCAGCGATTCTCCTGAACTCAATCAGCTCGTGCTTCTCCAAGCGCTGGGCCAGCGAGATGTTGTCGAAGTTGTCGTAGGCGTCTATTGATGTCCTCAGTGCCTAACATGAGTGACATGAATATCAAATAAAATTAATATTGACATTTCTGAGATATAAAAGGTTTAATAAAATACTGTGGTGCTGTCAAAGGATCTCACCTGATAGTCCTCCTCTGTGATGAAAAGGTTGTTAAGTGCTTCATTGACTGATTTGTTGTTGTGGTTCTGTACTGACCGCAGGTAGGGTTTGACCAGAGGCAGCTGTTTAACCTGTGAACACACATGTACAATCATCATCATCATCATCACCATCATCACAATCCTGACAAACTGAGGACATTTCCATAATACTCCTTTATCATTACAAGAGATTAAATTGTACCTTGCTGAAGAAGTTGACAGCGCGGGAGTGGTCCAGTCTGGGGGAAAGCACTATGAGCAAATCATTCAGTAACAAGGGCTTAAACTCCAGATAGAACTGGGTGGCTTTGTAGTACAGCTCCACGTTGGCCACCTTCACAGGGAGAAGAGGAAACAAAGTCTTACAAACAATCATTTAACAAAGATAAACATTGGATTGGGAAAATATAATGTAATATGAGACATGCTGATTATAATTTTTTATATTGTAGTATTTTATAATGATCATAAAGTCACACTTAAACCAGAGAAACTAGACTGTAGTAACATACATCATATGTTTTACTACTACAACTTTAGTGTAACTCCAACTGAAAAGATTGATACAGGCAGTCATACTCATATAGATTGTAAAAAAATAATTAAAATATAATAATAATAACAACAACATGTTGGTTTCGACCTCATATGAAACTGTACCTTGGTGATGATGTCTTTGAACTGTCCTTCTTTCCAGGCGTCTGTTGGGTGGTTCATCATGGTGATGATGGCGTTGTCAAACTCCTCGTACTTGTCGTACAGGAAGACCAGCTCGGCCCACAGGTGAGCCTGCTCTGCTGCTCTCAGGACCTTTGGGATGTTAACTCTGGACCAGAAGAGCTCCAGATGCTCCCTCATCTTCTGGGGCTTGAACTTGGAGTAAAGGATGGCCAGCTCTGTGAACATCCCCATGTGAGCGCGCTCCAGGCCAAGGGCGGCCTCCAGCATGGTGATCAGCTCCTCAAAGTAACCACGGTCCTGTGATACAAGAGGGGTGGGGGGGTGTGTTTATGTGTGTTCATGTATGTGGGCTAAGTTGTTGAAGTTGCACACAAAAATGCCTTTAATTCCTTCTTACTTGGTAGTAGTTGATCAGCTCCTCCAGCTCATCAGCGTGCACCACAATGTGGAGACCACACATCTGGGCCAGTCTGAACTCCTTTCCATCCACGCAGGCGAAGCACACCTCTTTCCAGGTGCGGGTGCTGTTGGCTTTACGGGCGCCGTCCACAGCAGCCTGGTACTCCCCGAGGTGCACCAG
>NW_019445876.1:0-1501 GCF_002814215.2 Seriola lalandi dorsalis
CTTAAAAACCCCACCTTTGGAAGGGTGAATAAAAATCAGTCTCATCAAATACTGAGCGCTGCCAAGAAAATGGAATCATTTTTGCAATCATGACAATTTGGCAGAGTGCTGTTAACAGTATTAAATGCCTGCTCTACATAAACAAAGTTGATTGTTGCTGAAAGAAGTTCAATTAATTCGAGCGTTAAATGAAAATTAACGCAGATTTCCTTTCAGTATATTTCCTTTATGAGAAATCGGAAAATAAATTTATCCTTCAATGAAGTTCACATTGTTATTATTTTTTCTAAATAAAAACATAATTTCACCATTTTAGTTTGAAATTAATATTAGAGAGATATTACAGCCAGTGTTCCGTTTGATCAGATGTCAATATTCTTCTATACATGATTATTTGTGTAGTATTACATCTTAATAAGGAGCAGTGTGACCTGTTCAGCTGGGAATAATGATGCCTCTTAGTCCTAACAAAGAAAACTGCATAGGAATCACAGAATCTTAATACAACAATACACATACTTGTCTTATTATATACCCAGCCTTAAATTTATTTGGAAGGAAATTTATTTGTCACTTTAACCTAGAATAATAAAATAATAGTGCTTTTTCAGAGGATGTTTACCTGAGACAAAAGGAGGGAACATGATCTTACCTTGTCATTCAAGTGAGAATTTTGAGTTGAATCTGTAATTCTGGACTCCATTCGTGGGCACTTCTCTGTGGCAATTAGGAGCCTATTACAAGCCATTAGATTGATCAATGTACCTTAAACAATGGGAATGATTTATATGGTCGAACAAAACGCTCTGCACCTATTGTGATGAGTCTAAGTGGGGGTGCATCCATCAACAAAAGATAAATGATTAATTCAGACCTATTCATTTAAATTCTTTCGACAAAGCCAGCCCCACTTGCCTCAAATCCAGATTATTAGAGCCTCATTTTCTGCATGTTAAACTAGACAGGCTGCTGGATTGGGTGATGGTTTTTGGTTGTGCCCCTGTGTGTTTTAATTTGTATTTCTGCTGCAGGAAGTTTATTTGAGGACATTTAACTAATTGTAGTGATTTTGTGTGTTCATGTGGCTACACCTGTTTCTCCCAAAGGGGGGTTGGAGGAAACTATGAGTGCAAGGATGTTATACTTTATTTCTCTGGTGCTGAGGCTGTATGTTGTTGTCTGATGACTAGTTGATCAGAGGGCGCTTACTGAATAAAAAAAAAAAAAAAACTTATTAAATTACTTAATATTATAAGTAAAAGCCACAAGATGCTTTTATATTATTACTTACAGATATTTTTGGGTTGTGATCGTACCTTGCAAAATACAAACAATGCTAAAAACAGTGTTTATTCCTCTTCAATTTGTTATTGGTGGTCTTAACTCCAAACTGGTGTCTTTGTCTCATCTGCTGTTTCCCATGAGTTCGTTTTATTGCTTGCACTTTAAGGTTGCCAGGTCATTATTTATTTTGGTGGCAGGTGTACAGAGGCCACAGCAA
>NW_019445877.1:0-1642 GCF_002814215.2 Seriola lalandi dorsalis
AAAATGATCTAAGTGCTTATTCAAGACCTCAGTTCAGTTCAGTCTGTCTGAAGTTTGGCTTGCAGCAAAACCAAATTGTTCAGTGAGTTTTTCTGTACCAGCACTTTGTGCAGGTTAAAAACAAAGGGGAAAAAAGATCCTATTTTATTTGCTCAGGAGTTTTTCTTTTGGACAAGGTCTCCGAAGCGGTAACCAGTATAATTTTTAAACTAGTATTGTATCAAAGTTTAAAAGTCTGGTATGCTGATAATCTAGTGGCAAGGAAGAGACTCATAGCTGAGTAGCAACAAGCAGAGTCAGTACAGGCCCTGAAAATACACCAACAGGGACTTAAAGGTATACTAGGCAGCAAACAATGTATGGACTCATATGAAAATAATCCCCCTAAATCATCATTTAATAGAGTGAGTTTGATTTACTTTTTATTTCTTTGTCATTTTTAATGTTGCTATAATATTCTGAAATATTTTTAGAGGAGCCTATATTTCTCTTATGGCTTTATTTAACAACATTAGTTGTAATTTCTCATATTGTAATAAATTGTGTGTTTCGGATATTTTATTGGCATATCACTACAATATTTTGTTGTTTTTCTCTTTTTTAGACATCAACAGCAAAGTTACTGCAAGTAACATTTCCCTCTCAGTGTACAACCGCAGTAAGTTACACCAACAAAGCAAGACACCTGGCCATGCAGGTAACATTACAAAATATTGGTGCTGTCATTGTGAGTATGTGATTTGAATCTGTAAATGTTGATTTTGGTGAGATTCATCTCCCAATTACTGCTGGTCAAAATAATTCTGTGACAGTGGATTTACTGAATTACTAGCTAACAATCCTTTTGATTGTTGGTTAATCTGCATTATGTTTTAAGGATTAATTGTGTGTCCAAAAAGTAGTAATAGTATAAAATAATAAAAAAAAAAAACTATCATAATTTCCTAAAGCCCAAGTTGACATTTGAATAATTAAATATAATAAAAGATTTAGAAGCAGAGTATTTCTATTATTAAAAAAAAAACAGTATCAACAACTACTATAAAATAGTTGTTGATAAATTTTCTGTTCATAGACTAATAGACTAATTCATTGGCTAATAGTTTCACCACTACAAATGATAAAGCATTTGGCTCATTCATAATCAATACAGGCAAAACAAACCAAAACAAATATTAAATGAAACGACTTTTGCCAAACCTCCCTGTCACACAGAACATCCATGAATCTCATATTTGTCCAGTAAAGTTAATCCACAACTATAAGTGAAGTTGGCAAACATATCGCGTGAATCAAGATTAAATCTGGAATCAGAAAATAAGGTAAAATTAGTCATATAGACAATTGCAATACGTGAAGGAAGTGACCTTCTGAACTGACCCTGAATCTCAATGATTCACAGAAAGAAAACGATTCTGCAGTGGGAACCTCTCCTCCATTGACAAACACATGGACACAAAGTTTTGGTTAACACGACATAACAACAACCTCGGACCTGTCTCACTCTGCAAACTTTGGCAGAGTGAGACATATCAGGTTATGATAGCTACACTGTACACCTGAATATGAGTTGACATTACTAGTCAGCTGGTAGCAACACAAGCTAGCACATGCTTCATGAATGAAACAGCTGATGCCAAAT
>NW_019445878.1:0-2689 GCF_002814215.2 Seriola lalandi dorsalis
TTCCAGAGAATTATCACCGGACTCTGCATTTCACCTCAGCTGCATAGAGTGGTTTAGTGTCATTCAAATGATTGTTTTTGGATTTACGGCCTGCAACGTTACTATTTTGGTTTAATTTCGCCACTTTCATTAACCTCATTTCCAGCAACAGGTGGAAACTGTTTTCAATGAAAAAGCTCTTAAAAACACTAGAGCTGTACCCGAATCAAGAAAGAAAAAGTATGGGTCCTGGTCATATGTCTGTTATAAAATCCTAGTGCACCATGGTGCGTCTGTCCTGCGTGGCTTCTGGCAGCACTGTCAGCCAAAGAGTCAATCACAAGGGACGGCAGCACAGGAAGTTGTACCAGTGTCTCGTTCAAAAGTAGTTTAGCCGACATCGCTGCATTTAGCTCTGGAGGTGAAAGGCCTGGGTTGCCCTGCCCTCTGATTCCATCAACAGAGGGGTTTTAGTTTAGTGTAATTGAGTTCAAGATAATTATTTCAGGTGAACTTCAGGGTATTCATAATGACGGTTTATGTAGTTTATGTTATGACGCATACAGTAGCCCCTACAACTTTTACATTGGAAGGGTAGTGTCGCCATATCATGACCTCAGTGAAGCTGATATTGTATGTTTGAAAGTCAGACGGGGCAAGCAGTTTCTTTTTGAAATACCATTCTTCTCTGCCACAAAGAAAACAAAGTGTGGTAAGAATGGTATCGCAAAGAAAGAGAAAACTATAGAATTAATGCATTCTTTATGTGCTCTCTTATTGTTGAGTTTGTTTTTTTCTTGTCTGTTTATCTACATACTATTCCCTTTTCTTAAATGAGCCCAGGCTAATCCTGCTGCTGACCCAGGCCAAAGCCCAGGTGCTGTGTCTGTTGTTATCTCACTGAGTAGGTCAGTGGATTAAGCCTCTGCATGTTTCCACTGCAGCACTTTGCTGGCAGTCCTCAGCTTGTCCAGGAGAAAGACAACTACGTAGCGTTGTTCACATGTTGGTTTCAAGCTACTTTCCTCATATGCGTCAATACAGGGAATTCGCTGAGAATGAATTCACTAGGAGTCTAAGCGTCCTTGTAAGTTCAGCTGGTTTGTTGTCTGTAAATTACTTGTTTTGAATATTTGCTGCTGTTGTTTTTCGGCATTGTTGACCTCTGTATAAAAGCTGTCTGTTCGTGTGATTGTTGTTTTTACTCTGCTTCCTTTAAGGCACCACTGGACCATAACAGTGAGATGTCCCTCTCAGATTCAGGGTTTGAGCCTGGTGGTAAGAGGAATTTCCTCCAGGTAACAGACAAAGATGGAGAGCAGCCCCAGATCGCATCGGTGAGTGGCACAGAATTAACAAAAGGACTTCCTAATTTTTTTTTTTTTTAAAGAACATCAAACATACAATTTTTGAATTTTAGGTCTACTACAGATTGACTGTTTTGGAAACTATAGATCTTTTATTAGAAGATTTCTCTCTGTATGCTTGTGTGTGTGTGCAGGATGAGTCAGGAACAGCAGATAGCAGTGGACTGGATGACAGTTCCCAGGAGCGGTTTATTGGGCCCCTACCGAGAGAAGGCACTGCAGGCTGCAGTGGCGACTACAGTAGTCCATCTTACTCCTACTCGTCCATCCTCAACAAATCTGATACAGGTATGTTTTAGTCAGCTGTTGAATATGCTGCATCACTTCTTTTATACAATCCCAACTGACCTTTTACTTCTTGTCTTTTACCCCCACTGTAGGTTATGTGGGCTTGGTGAACCAGGCTATGACCTGTTATTTGAACAGTCTTCTACAAACTCTGTTCATGACCCCGGAGTTCAGAAATGCACTCTACAAGTAAGGAACTATGCTCATAGAAGTCTTTGAAGTCATTTGAAGTTTTATTTGTGATGTGTAATGTTTAAAATTCTTTTATAACTTCTGTGGAACTACAGCTGGGAGTTTGAGGAGTCAGAGGAAGATCCAGTCACCAGTATCCCCTACCAGCTGCAAAGGCTGTTTGTCCTGCTGCAGACTAGTAAGAAACGGGCGATTGAGACCACTGATGTGACACGGAGCTTTGGCTGGGACAGCAGTGAGGGTGAGTGTTTGTGCTCTCCTGTGACTAGATTCACATGCCTTGTCTGCGTGTTTGTAAAAAGGAGAGACCATGTGCCTCTGCATCTGTACACTAAATTACACTTTTTGTGTATTTGTTTTTAGCCTGGCAGCAGCATGACATCCAGGAGCTGTGCAGGGTCATGTTTGATGCCCTGGAGCAAAAGTGGAAGCAGACAGAGCAGGTAGGAGAAAGCAAAAAGTTTTTATAGACTTCTGACAACAAAAATTCAGCCACCAGTCTGAGCCACCCCCCCCCCCACAATGGAAACAAAAGACTTACTGTGGGAAAAGTGAAATGGGCCAGTAAGCCCCAGGGTTAGCTGTTTCTTATCTCAGGAGAGAGTTATAAACTGCAAACACTCAGTCCAGTGTGCGTATATACAGCCATGTGGTCTGTACACACGAGCTCCTGGTAAAAATAACATAAATAACAAACTACAACAATGGATTAGTTTACTTTTTGGAGGTCTACAGTAAAAGTGGGGGATTTTAAAGTTTAAAATGTTGATAAACTGGTTATAGTAGAACCGTTTTATCCAATGCCAGATGACGTGAGGATTTAACATTACTTCAACCTTCAGTCTAGAATTTAGATATGCATA
>NW_019445879.1:0-1589 GCF_002814215.2 Seriola lalandi dorsalis
TGTCACTTTTCATCTTTGGGCTCCCTTGTTCCCTCCTTTGGACTTACCATCCCTTCTGTTAGGATTCCTATTTCACCTGTTTATTTTGGCCTCTGTCTCCTGCCACTCTCCGTTTGCCCACCAGATGTCCTCAGACTTCCCTCCCCCTCCGAGTCACCTGACCGCCAGATCCACCTGCTCACCTGGCTCCTATTCCCAATCACGTGAGCTTCCCCCCGCCCACACACACACACACACACACACACGTTCCCGGATCACTCATTTTCCTAGCCAGTACTTAAACCAGCTATTTTCACCAGCTCCTTGCCGGAACATCTGTATATGTTCCGCTATGTGCTTGCTACTGGCGTGTAGTCACCCGTTGCCCGTGCCTGTCAGCCTGTCTGTCTGTCCACCCACCTTTTTTTCTTTTAACTTTTTTTGTTTTAACTTTATTAATAACACCAAGTAGTCACTCCTTCGCTGAGCTAGCAACTACAATCATCTTAGGCAGCATTGAGCCGAGGATAAAGCGGGAGTGCCCCCTGCAAAATGGTGTCGGAGGGGAACATTTGCACACGAGGAAGTGAGCACGCTCATTTAAATGGCCTGCAGGGCTTTATACCCACAACCTTTGACCTTTACCTGTAGAACTCAGAAAACAGTCAGCCAGTAGACCGACACAAACAGCACTGTTCTTGCTAATGCTCCAGAGAGAAGAGTGAGAGATGAGATGTAACACTCTGTTGAGATGATTTTTGGTACTTACACCACAAATATATCAAATCGTCAAATAAAACACTGGAAAAGTATAAAGTATAGGATCTTTTTTAAGTAGTTAATAGAGATGTTTTTGCATTAATTACTCATACATTTGTGGCATCGACAGTATAGGTACAGTTAAGCTTAAGCAATTACAATTACACGGTGAAGCTGAGAAAACAATCTCACCACAGCATCCATTTCATAGCTGTCTGGAGCTTTTGATCTTATCATATGATCTTCATGAGCAAATGGAGTTGCCAAGTTGTTTTGGAATTGTATATGTTGAAATTCCATCAATTTTCAAGTAAAATCCACTTTTTCAGAGCACTTAAAGGACTTTTTGTCCATGCTGACTTAAAAACTTGACCTTGGAAACAGAGGCTAAAAACACAATCTCACCACAAGGTCCATTTAGAAGCTGTTTTGAAATGTTCCATCAAACTTGATTTAAGGTTAGGGGAAAGACTGTCGTCATCAAGAGGACGGCGATAATTGTTGACGCGGGTCTCTGGTGTCATAATCAAACACGTCACACACCAATCCGCCTCCACGGCCTCTACACCCATAATACTCGCCATGCTCCAGACCAGCACACTTTGTCCCACATCATCAGTGAGCGCTGGAATTTGACGTAATTCTGCAGAATCACTTGGAGGTTTAACTGTCCAGTTTCCAGAGGGGTCATTTCACACCAATCACAAAGATCTTAATGTGAGAAAACTATCGCAGAAAAAGTATAGAGAGCAATTTTGACCCAACAGTAGCTTGAAATAGACTAGAATATACTGCAGCCACAGTGCATTTTGTATAATTGGTGCGACTGTTACTTATCCTAGAATTGAAAA
>NW_019445880.1:0-1589 GCF_002814215.2 Seriola lalandi dorsalis
CAAAAAGGAAGCAAAATATATGTGATATGGAAGAAAACTCCAAAATAAGTGAACTTTGATTTGTTTTGTTAAACCAACTTTCCAAAGTCAAGAATTAATTTTATTTACCATAGTTTACTTTATCACCTGGATTTATTTTAAAGCAAAACTATGCGTCTTAAAAAAGAAGAAATACATACACACATTCTAGTAGGCCTACCTTACAGCTAATGTTAGCTAATGTTAGCAAACTTTAGATAGATATTACTTCTTGTAAGTGCAACTTACCTGACATTAGTTACTATAGTTGTGACCTTAATTACACTTTTCTTGTGCTACTGTATATTTTACCATTATTTCTTTATTGTTTTTATTGATATTATATTGGCATGCCTCAGTTCATTATTCAGCCTGCAACTGCGCTGCTCTAAAATCCTACTGTACACTGCTCAACACCAAACAGCAGACAGACACAGTTGGCGACTAGCTGGTGAACACATGAGCTTTCAGCAGCTAAAAATAGATGTTTTCTTCAGAAGTTGGTGGGGAGCAAGAACAGAGCTAAAAGAGAGTGAATACTTCACTTCCATTAATCAGGTGAAAACAAACATGATTCCAAATGAATGATTATGTTGCTCCATATCTACTGGATGTGTTAATATGTAACTATTTGCTAACAAATTCACCATATCAACTTAAACATGATGATATGTCAATGTTGTGTTCACAGCTTGTTTCTATTGCCTTCAAGTGGTCAGAAAGTGCAACATACTGAAACCTGATTGGCACTGGTGTAAAGTAAGGAATTGGGTTGCAGCGAACAAGTTACAACACTCGACTCTTATGTATCTGTACCTACTGGCCTTCCAGTAACTGTCGATTCACCTTACACTACCTGACTTATTATGTAATACTGTAGCTAAATTCAGATTAAAACCTTTGAGAAAATAATAACTGACACTGATCTGATAAAAAAGTACAAGTCATCTCAAACAGGATTTAAACTGGCAGCTTAAATGTTAAATGTCACTTTGTTTTACAAGCCAGCATTCTCAGCTTGGTGTTTGGTTGCAGTGTAGTCATGACGGAAACCCGGCTCTTTGGCTCTGAGTGTGTACTTGTGTGTTCATGTTTAGTCTACACTCGTGCCATGTGTCTTGTCCGCACTAACTGTGAGGTCCTGTCCACCACTGGGAGTGTCAGTCCTGTGCTGTCTGACTTTCCTGTGATTTATGAACAAAAACCGAACAAGTTCAGCTTCTCAGTAATGCCCACCGGGTTGGTCTCCATGGTGTTGAGCGCCACCTGGTGAGCCTTGTAGAGGTCGTGTCTGCGGTCCACCTGGCTCTGAAAGCGAGGCTGCTGCCTGACAGGGTCATCTGGGCCAAACTGTGGGGAGACCACCCTCAGCACTGGAGTAGAACAGTCCGAGAAGATAAAAGGCTTGAATATAGACCTACCAGGGTACAGGTGGGGAGGGTTAACAGGGAAAGGAACAGGAAAGAGAGAAATGCAAACTAAGAAATTCCGACTGCAAAGTAGAGACAGAATGTAGGAAAAGCCTACGATCAAAGTTTGGAGTTTTTTCACTGTCCTTTTAATTAGCTATC
>NW_019445881.1:0-1498 GCF_002814215.2 Seriola lalandi dorsalis
ATAGAATGGGGAGACACCGCAGATTATTTTCGATTTTATGATTCACATTTAAACGTTCACATTTTTTTGTTATTTATCAAAGTTATGAACGGGACACATAGTTTGATCTACACAGAGGGATGGTGTTAGCAAACAGGTTTGATGCGTTTCCTCCTTTGGAAGCCACTTTGGATCTACATTTTTTGCAAACTGATTATCTGTCCTCACGTGTAATTTTACAAACATGTTTTGCCTGTATATGCTGTATACTTTCTATGAGAGAAATGGACAAGTTTGTTTATCATACATCGGGTAAGTGACCAGTGGGCTCAAACTTCCAAAGTCAGTGTAGTTAACCCTTGTTTTGATGACATTTTACGCATGGGATTAAGGTTGAAATACATGAACATACAAGCTGCACAAAACAGCCATGTGGCAGGGAGTCAGGCAGGACAGTTCGTCCCCTCTTGGACACATGCCTTGATGCCGCATGTTTCCAAGTTGCTGGTCTGCCTGTTTGCTGCACTGAGAGTTCGAGAGTTGCCATGTCAGCACTGACCACACAGTGGGAGCAATTGTTATAGACAGACTGAAAAGAAAAACAACTTTAGAAATCTGTATGCCATAATATATAAAGTGCAATTAGTCTTGTTTACATTGGACAAGATGCTATTTCGGGAAATTATGGACGTGCAAGTTGTCACTTGTAAGCAAAAATACCAGTGGAACCAAACAGAAGCATGATTGTCATTTACATTATCCAAGTCAGCAGTAAGTTTATTACCATTACCATTTTAGATTTGAAAATGTGACGATTTGCCAAGTAGCACCACTCAATGTAACCAGTTCCCATCCTGCCATAATTTAAATGATGTTTAGTTTTGGAAGTGGCCAGTCAAACAGAGGAAAGTAGGCGACTGCCTAGCCTACATTCAACACTTGGAAATACTGTGTGAATGAATATTATGTATGTGTTAGGTGATTTTAATTTTTTAGGAAAAAATTTCTGTACCACAAAGCTAAACACTGATAAGAATACAATGCAGAACTTGACACTCACTTTCAGTACTACATGGTTTTCATGAATTTGAGTGTTGTTTTTTAATACATCGAATAGGGATGGGGATACATTTTTAAGCCCACAATATCTGCCAGAATACCCGTGGCAGCTGGGCTGGTGTTATTTGTGCCTGCTGACTTTTGTTTTAGTCTGGTGCACTTTCTACTTTCATGAAATAACCACTGTGAAATTAGATCCATTTGAGTTTCAATTTAGTTTGTCTCTCTCACTCTCTATTTCTTTCCTCTTTCTTTTTCTTTCTATCCATCTATCTATCTCTTAGTCATGTGGTCATACACAACATGTTATCTATGTCAAACATACCTGAGCCAATTTTATTATGGTAATCACTTTTAAAAGAGAAAACTGTCACTGAGCAAGAATTGAAATGTGAATTTTGTGTCTATCGTGTCTAAAATTGTGCCTATGAATATAGTACCTCTGTGGGTATGGAAGGCA
>NW_019445882.1:0-1560 GCF_002814215.2 Seriola lalandi dorsalis
TGTGTGTGTGTGTGTGTGTGTTTCACTCTCTTGCTCTATGATCTTTGTAGCATGTTTATTGATGCCACTGACCCTGGCTTGTCAAGCAGTGATCACATAGCACATGTGACACATAAACACACCCCTCCACTCACAGTTGTGTGTAACCAGAGCTCAGCCGCCTTTGCTTCAGAGCAGGAATCATACAGAGTCATTGTGCGCTGTGGAATTAAACCGTTGTCGTGCTTGAATTGCTACAATGACAGTTTGGGGAAATTGGCTTGGATCCTATTTTGACTGTTGCTGCACAAACCATTTTCAGGTTTTTTTTGTTACCTGCACTGCATTCATCTGACAAACAAAGGTTTGACTGATGTGCATTTTCTAAAGGGCAGCAGCAAGAGGTGATACTTTTGTGCATTTATAAAAGCCTCTAAAGCAGCACCTAGGGCACTGCGAGATACTCAAGCGCAACAAACGCCAGCGGCATCGTGACTTAATAAACACCCACATGTATTGTTTCATATGTTACTCAACATGCAGCACTGTGATGCAAATCACTGCAGGTGATGCATATAAGTTTGTCAACAGACATCATGCACAGAGTCATGCACAAGTCCAATTTAGCAAACCTGCATCCATCCAGCTTAGCTTAACATTAAGTAATCACAGTCACTCACTTTAAAACTCATCCACATTGTATTTTCACAGGGCATACATGATGGCTGATCTGATGTTATCAGCCCTTTTGCATGATGTCCCAGGTCTGTTGCAGTCAGATCTGCAAAAGCACTCACCCAGTCATGTCAGGTGACACAGAGATGACCAGTTTTGCAGTAATCACCTGTCCACATATCCAAAAACAACTCCTTGCTGTCAGTCAGCTGCGTTCTCTGTTCTGGAGTGATGATGAATAGAGGAGTGAGAGGTTGTATCATAGGCCTTCACATAAAAAAATGACGGCTAATTAGGTTTGATATAATGATGCTCACTTTTTTAATTTCAGACTGAAACATGAGTAGTTGTGAAAGTAAATTCTTAATTTTGTATATGCTGTGTGTCTCCTGAAAAGTTTAGGTATGACATCATGAATATGGAAATTAGCACACAGGCGACACCTAGCAACTTAGCTTTGTCCAGTGAAAATAAAGAAGATAAAGACCGGTCAAAAAGTGGTTAGCCTAGCTTAGCATTATCAATCAATCAATCAATCAATCAATCAATCAATCAAACTTTATTTGTATAGCACTTTCATAAACGCTAGTGCTTCACAGATGATTGATTAGTTAAAAAAAGGACAAATCAAATAAGACAGCTAACAATGAGATACAATAAAAAAAAATGAAATTCTATAATAACATTATAGAATGTTAAATAAAGTGACAAATGACTAAAAACAATACTAAAAAAGTCAGGCTGAAGAGGTATGTTTGATTTTATGTTTAAAAATTTCAACTCTTCCGGCTGCTCTCAGCTCCTCAGGGAGACTGTTCCAATGGCTCGGAGCGAAGTACAATACTTTTAAAACAGGCAACCAATGTAGCAACTTTAAAACTGTAGTGGGTTTTCTCTTTCTGGTCC
>NW_019445883.1:0-1792 GCF_002814215.2 Seriola lalandi dorsalis
ATCATTGTTACATTTATGACCTTTGCACTGATGATTAGATACAAAAATAAACAAGTCAGTCAGAAATTATTTCAAGAAAGATCTGCAGGTTGTGTGACAAAAATTACAACTGTTTGGTAAAACTCAGAGTCTGTATCCATTAGAACTGCAAAGATTGCTCCATGAATTGATTAATTGATCGGCAGTAAAACAATCAGCTTCTATATTGGTAATTGATTCATCCATTTAGTAATTTTTCAAGCAAAAATATAATGCTGCACATTCTCTGGTTCCAGATTTTCAAATGGCAGGATTTGCTGCTTTCCTCTGCTTTACATCACAGTAAACTGAAAACCTTTAGACTTTTGGAGAGACAAAACTAGATATTTGAAAAAGTCACATTGGGCTTTAAAATTTTTTTAAAGACAGTTTTCACTATGATTTTAATTTTTTTGAGAAAAAAGAATTAGACAAATTATTGGCATATTATTTAATGATGATAATAATCCTTAGCTGCAGCCTTAGTAACCATGATGTACAATGATGTAGAATTTCAGTCCATTTCTCCAAAGTCTCTATTCTTTGATCTGAGCAAAGATGGCAAGTGGACAAGTAACTTGCTAACTTAATTTGGTCAAGGATGGTAAAAATATTTATCTACTATACTGTGGAGGGAATCTTTTTTGGAATTTGAATGATAATTCAGTATCAAATCCTATAATTACAGTAGAGACACAAACTAGTGCTGAGATAGAAAAGGTCACTTGCAAGGCTCAAGAATATATCATGAAATTGGCGGTTTACCTTCGACACAGTTTATTATTAGGTTCACTGTGTAAGCCACCAGTTGCCTAAAGTTAGACGCAGAAAACAGCAAAGTTATTTGAGGAGGGGTTACAGATGTTAGGCGCCTCGCTTGGCTACGAATGACCTCACTTTCTACTTTCTGTCTATGCTTGTGATGATTGTGCTGTGAGATCACTGATTTAAATTACCTACAAGGCTGTATGTGTCACTCAGATGAAGTGTCGTTTTATCCAAAAAAAAAAAAAGTCACTCATTTATAGATTTTAATGAGTGTGTAACCCTCTGCTGCTCCCACAAGATGAGCGATGTACTTTAACTATTTATTATTTGACCCTGTGTGTATGATTGGCTCACACAGTCATAGGGTTTTTTACTGGTGTTTGTTTCACAGGGCTGCATTGACAGCAGCCTCAGATAACCTCTGTGAACATTCAAAGTTCAGTTTTGCTTGGAGTTTGCTGGAGCTTTAAGACCCAGGAAAGGTTGATGCCATTAACTAAAGCACACAGATGCTTTAACTAAATGAAACAAGGCATATGTTGCAGGAGTTAGGTCATATGCCACGCAGCAAAACTCCACACCCAGTGATCTTTTATATCTGTCCAGGTGTTAAACAGTGGGCAGCAAGACTAATTGATTTACAGTGCAGTCAGATTGTCAGCAAAGGGAAGTGTCTCGGCCCAGCTCCAGCACACTGGATTTAAACAGAACTGACTGTGACTTTTAGGTGCTGACTTTCTTCTTGCTGAATGTTTGAAGGTATTAACATCTGTACCGGGTGAACAGTGTAAGACCAGTGTTTGTGTTTATCCTTGGGGGGTAGTTATAAAAAGGGCTTTTTGCATGGTTCATTGAATGGGTGGCCTAGTTCCAGTGCAGCTTGAATAAGTACCTCAGTCATGAAAGGCATTGTTTATCAAAGTGCACACAGCTACCATGAGTGACAGTTTGAATGTTTCTGACATGAGGCACCCGCTGTGGGATTGTAGCAGTCATCACTGGTCCA
>NW_019445884.1:0-1522 GCF_002814215.2 Seriola lalandi dorsalis
GGTGACCTGCAGCGGGGACAGAAAGAAACCTCGTGAATCTCTGCATGCACATTTCCCAAGAGGACAAAAAGCAGCAAAGACTGACATAAAATACTCTACCTAGTGTTTACCAAGTTTGTTCTGTGCACCATGCACCAGTGTACTCACTTCCTGCTCCTGTGACACAGGTCCTGAGCGAGATATCAGTTATTGCACAACCCAGATAAAATTGACGTGGATCATATTTATCAAAGGTGCAAAAAAGTGTTTTGTTGCAGGTATTCCTTCAGTTTTAGCTCATCTGCACCTGAGGCATGTCAGAGGGGAAGTCAGGGGGAAAGTATACAGGAACTTTTATTTTGACAGTATATTTATGAATGTGTATTTTTCCTGTTTTCTTGTTTATTTATCATGAATATAAACACTTGAATGGCACATGTGTTGAGTCTTTTGTACGGTTGAGTGAGTACAGAGTAAAACAGGAAAATGGCTGAGCTGTCACTCACACAGGAGGGAAAAAAACATGTTCGTTACTGCTAATGGAAGCTCAAAGCTAATCACAAGTAGATAACAGCATGTGAACTAATAAGCACAATTAACTTATATTATTATTATTATTATTATTATTAGGTTTTCAGTTGGATTCTCTGCTGTGAATTGTACTCTACTAAAAGAGGGAAACCGGGAATAAAATCAGCAATAGAAACAGAAACAAGCTGTAAAAAACAAAAACATAAAAGAAGCTGATTCTGATTATCACTATCAGTACATGTTGAGCTGTAGCCAGTGGGTTGCTGGTGTGCAGGGCTTCCACTCCTCTCATGGCGACTGGACAAAGGACCTACAAAGAAACATGTGCACAAGTCTTTATTCAATATCCTGGTTTAAACAGCTTCATCAGATCAGTATTTACAATCTACATTCTTTTCCCCTTCGTACTCACCATCATACTGACACTGATGTGCTGATTGTGAGTTTGGATCTCCATTAAAGGGACTGACTGGAGACGGATATGATCTGATCCGGGAGGCCTCAGCTGCCAGGTGCATGTTCATCTCCAGTTCTTATTAAAAACAGGAAGGGATGGTAGAAATGTAAGACCTCTAGTGACCTCTACTGGTGACCACGAGGAAGTGCAATAACTGACAGTTCTTAGGTTTGTGCTCCATAACTAACATTAAATAAAAAGGTCTATAGACGAAAGGAGAGAACACATTACACACATTATACATTTTATTCACTTATTTCATGTTGTAGATTGTATTTTATCTCTTCTTTTATTATCAGTTTCGCTGTCTCGCTGTAGATCTTTCTCACTTGATTGGTCTTTTTCTTGTGAACTTTGACCTGCAGTAACCTGTGTGAATAGATAAATAAAGTTTGATTGATTGATCGACAGCTCCACATCAGAACTTTCAACCGGCTCGTCTCTATATGATATATAAATAAAGTTCTGTTACTATAATTAAGAAAACCTGCTCAGTGTATTCAGGGGTTAATCCGAACGTGTTTGCTTATCCAGGGACGGATTATTCTTCCTGTT
>NW_019445885.1:0-2014 GCF_002814215.2 Seriola lalandi dorsalis
TCAGTCACTTGCTCAACCCTCCACAGTCTACCGCTGCATGTCTAACCAACGTAGACAACAAACCAACAGAACACGACGAACTGTGAAAGACTGAGTGGAACAGAGAGACTTAAATACACAACAGGAAACAGGTCAAACTACTTAGGGCAGGGCAGTCATCGCATAAGCGGGAAAAAACACAAAGACTGGGAACAAAACAACCAAATACACAACAGGTAAGTAATTACAAAATAAAAAACAGGAAGCACAGAGTCCACATGAAGTCACTCAATGGGGGCAGATCATGACAAATAGCCCCAAAACTCATCAAGAAAACAGGTTGGTTTATAATCTGTTTTCAGTAGTTATTGCAGTAACATGACTATCTGTAATCAACAGATGATTTGTCTGAACTGTGTCGGGGTGTGGGTCAGTATGACACACATGCAATGGGTAAGGCACACTGGAGCTCTAGCAGTTGATTAATGTCTTAATTATGGAACTGCCATACACGCAATTTTGTTTTTTTACTGCCAGATTGAGTGCACGCTTTGTGGGGGCTGGTTCCAGCTGGTTCTGGAGTAGTGTCGGTCAACCACCTGTTGACTGACATGTTTTTTGGATATGCTTAGCATTTGAAGGAAAAAATATTTATATATAATTGTGTATTTCATGTTAAATACACTAAATTTCTATGCTCAAAATATTGCGTAGTTGCTGTGCTCAAAGTGCTTTTGATAATTTTGTGTCTTCCACATTATTCACTTTTACATTTGTTTAGACAGGATTTAATCTCTGATATTACATACTCTTAATACATCTGTGGCAAAATAATATTCAAAACCTATTGTAGTTCACAGCACTTTATCAGCATTCTTTTCTCACCAGGGGGTTCACAGTCAGTTTAATTACTTTTTTTATTTATTTTTGCTAATGGTTTATCTTGTCTAAAAGTAAAGTCTCTGACAAAGAGAACTTCACATGCATGTTTTTAGCGTTCAGTCATTTTTATACATCATTTTTGGCAACCACAATTTTCGTGGAAATGGCAAATCTGTGGTGATAAACATCTGGAGTTTGCTCCTACCAGCTGTGACACCTGATTTGACAAACAGATGAGAACAAAACGAAAATTCTTCAAGTAACATGTCTAATAATGTTTAACACCCACTCCTCATTAAACCCATAATTGAGCATCCTGTAAATTGAGGATACCAGGAGACACTTCTTCAACAGTTTGAAGAAGGAAGAAGGGACCGGAACAAAGTGCTGGAAATCATACTATACCTAACAAATAGCCAGCTTCCACCCAAAGCTACAAGCCAGTAGTGGTATTATATTAAAAGAAGTAAAAACTTCATCATAAAAAAGGTGCGAAATCTCCTTTTATGCCTGAGACCTGTTGTGTTTTTACTAAAGAATACCATTCAGCTAAAAAAAATTATTGTATTGTCACTATATAATACACTTTACTACATCTGTCAAGAGGAAAAGAAATGGCAGAGAGAACCTGGCCAAAGCGGTCATGTCTGGAGAGGCACATATGATTTTGCCATCCTGACATGGAACAGGACATCAGAGAGGTTGCGTGCTTCATCTGAACTAGTGCCACACACTGTTGTCCTTAATGACAATTAATCAGGACACATTTTTTTCTCTCCCTTAGATAGCCAAGTGCCATCCTTGACAGGCTGAAAAGCCAAAGCCAGTTGACAACCAGCTTCGTAGTACAGGTTTTCCAGGACAATCAATGTGAAATTCAGTTTAGCCAAATAACGAAAAGATATCCTGGGTATGTTGTATTTGCGTCAGGTTTTGCACAAACGTGTAGAGTCAATGCCAGCTCAAGTGTATGCTGTCATTAGAGCAAAAGGGGACACACCAAATATTCAGAAATTCAAGATCCAACTTTTAACAGAAACTGATAAGCTGATATCGTTTGTAGTAAATAAAAAAAAAAATTAAAAAAAGTAAAGTGAAACAAAAGCAAAAATCAAGTATCTTGGATTGTATATCATAAGAGAAGTATTCTGAT
>NW_019445886.1:0-1465 GCF_002814215.2 Seriola lalandi dorsalis
GACATACTGTGTTCTGACATATTTAAGATGAGAGCCAGCTCTTGTGTTGTGTCTAGGTTTCCCCCCCAGGTGTGATATAACACAAATAGGGCACATACAAGATAGTAAGACCTCTCCAGCCACCTCTCTTCTACACATTTTGAGTACATGACCCAAAATGAGAAATGCTGCAGTCTCTCATGCGGTGACACAGCTTCGGGGGAAAATACATGGCTAGACTTGTCATACAGTATGTGCTGGAATCTATTACAGGATTACACGAAGAGGAAGATTTTATCTGAAACCTCCTATGAAACCTTCAAAAACAACATGATTTATTCTCTTCTCCACACTATTTTACAACTGTCATAAGATGACTCATGAATTCAAAGACGGCTCATAATTTGCTTCATTTTCATGCCAGGAATCATTAAAGAGGGACTGGGCATTAATGTTTAAAGTGCTCCACGTCTGAAGAACTTTTGTTTACCCGGAGGAGCCCACTCTGCAGAACAAAACTAGTTATGTCCAGGGGCTGATTAGAGGGCGCTTGAGATGGGATGTCATCTGTCTTGAAAAGAATCCCTGTAATTAACTTCAGAATCAGATGAACTTGAGGCAAAATGGCGCTTTGTCTCTGGCAGCATCCCTTTTGTTTAAGTGCAGTCAATGTGGGGCCCTGCAGCAGAGAATATAGACTGGACACAATCAATCCAGAAGAAACTTAACCCTCTTAAAATACACATGGATTATGTAAAAGAGAGGGGGAGAGAGAAATGTTATAATTGCACACTGCATTTTAAAACTGTCAGGACTGCAGAGTAAAAAGTAGTTCAAGCTGAGCCAGTTTAGATGCTACACTAATACACTGATTGCCTTCATTTTACCTATTAAATAAGTACTATGGTACTGTAGAGTTTAAAAAATCACAAAATTTCCCTTTTATTTAGTCATGTAACTTATCTTACCATGTAATGGTACATGCTTGTGAAGAATTCCTTTTGCTTTATTGGTAAATTTTTTATTTTTTTGCCATACAACAGTCAAATTTAGTCTAAACAAGACTGAGACTTTACAGCCATGCTCACAGCTCTGTGAGGCACAGCGGCGTGTTGAGCTAAATGCTAATGCCAGCTCGCTAAAACATACTCTCTATGACAATGCTCTTTAGCAGGTAAAATGTTTATCAGGGTCATCATCCTAGTTTAGCACGTTAGCATGCTAATAAGCACTAATAAGCACAGCTGAGAACAAATTAAACTTTTGGCCTGATAATAGTGCTAGATTAAATGTTAAGAAATCATCAGTAGTAAGTAATTATATTCCATTTTGAGGGGCATATGAATATCTGTACCAAATTTTATAGCAATTGTGGTTGAGGAATTTCAGTCAAACTCGTGTGTAAATATATATATGTGTGTGTGTGTGTGTGTGTGTGTGTGTGTGTGTGTGTGTGTGTGTGTGTACAGTGTGTAATATGTATAAA
>NW_019445887.1:0-1521 GCF_002814215.2 Seriola lalandi dorsalis
TAGCAAAACTTACAAATAGCTCCTTTAAGCCGAGCAAACAAGGCAGACACCAGAAGATGCAGAGACAAGACAAAAACAAAACAAGCTATGTGTGAAATCGACCGTTACTGATTAGTTTAATTAAATTCTTTTTATTGAATTGTATTCACATTCATTAGTTAGTTAGTTAGTTAGTTATTTAGTTGCCCCTGTAAATTACATAAATGAATGACAATAAGTGGCGTCACTTTCTCTGAGTAGAACAGCGAGAGAGTAAACAACAGCAGACAGAAGGAGGCACAGCCGGAGGAATCCTCTTCTGAACCCACTTCTGAAGCCGTTTGCTGATATTAAAGACCAGTAGTGGCCGGTTAATGTGTGGTGCTGGGGCACAGCCTCCTTCCACTTATCCAGAGGAGAAAGCTGCACACATATTAACTATAAATGAATTATGTATTGCAAGATAATTACAATAAAAATAATTTACTTGCACTATGCGCCCTGTTAGTCATGACTGCTGGTGAGGGTGGGTGGGGAAAAAAAGATATCTATAAACTCCTGAAGAGGCACATCAAGACCTGATGGAACGTCCCAGAGGATTTTGGCTAACAACTATGAAGTGAACTATGACGGAAATGAAATTGAGAGACATTTGTAAAAATTAATTATGAGAAAGATGGGATGGCCCATTATTATGATTATATCATGTCAAAGTGAAGGAGTATTTCACTTTAGATATGGATCCATACAGACATACACACAGTCACATGTTGGGGATGGATAATAAAGTAGTTTGAATGTTAGAGAAGAAAGAGTGACAAGAAAAACTCTAATAGTAAAACTTAGTACACTTGAAAAAAGATACATGAGGGAACCAAATAATCACATACTAAGGGACTATGTTACTTGGCCATATTTGTACTGGTTAGACTTAAAAGGAATTGGAGTCAGGTGATCCGGCAGGTGAAATACTGACAACGAAACTAACACAAATCCAAACTATATATGATTCTAATGGAGAAGTTAATTACGATCAAGGGCAAACTTTTTAATAGAACATCATATGAATGAGAAAGTATTTTTTAACTTAAAGGAAGTTCAGGACTTGTTTTAGTAGTATGTGTTTACATTTGGTGAACGGTGCAGTTTATACAGCAAAAGAAGACAGAATTAGTATTGAGTATAGAAATGTTTTCAGGAGATATTGACTCCTTTTCTTACAATGTTATGTAATGATGTTATAATGTCTCAATCACCATGTGAACAGCTGTCACTTCAACTACACCACAGTCTGGGAAAGATCATCTTCAAATTGAATAGAGTGAATCCTTATGTGTCAGACCTCTGTTGGCACGGCTGTGAACAGAGAGGATCATTAACACGTCTGTTATAACTTTGCCCAGAAATAAGAACATTTAGGGAGGGAGTCCAAGATACGTCATGTTCTCAGTATTCATATGAGGCTCTGTGTGTTTGTTGGGAGCTAAAGTGCATGGATTGAAAATTGCAGTAACACAATGACTTGATAGATAATGATAATGA
>NW_019445888.1:0-2435 GCF_002814215.2 Seriola lalandi dorsalis
ACATGAGGACAATAAAATACCAGGAACACTTGCGAATATGGATGATGTAGTTTATTACAGTAGCCATGAAATAAATCCCACCTTTTTGAAACTTGTAATGTTCAGGTTTTGACACTCTGTTGGAGCGCTGTTGACTCAGCTATTGCAAGTTTATTTGTTTTTAAGGGCGTTCCAGGAATAGTACACAAAAATATTGCCACCTCCTGTTCATCTGCGGTAGACAATAAAGATCACCTGGTCAGGAGTTAAGCCTGTTCAATCATGGGGCTAATGTATAGACAATGATATAGTCTATTAACAGGGGTTAATGTTTTTTTTCTTTTTGTCTTACTGCCTTACTGTTTACAATCAATCTTCCACTCAAAGAGATCAGTTAATTATTATTGAAAGTAATTCATGACATTATTAATAGGCTACTACATGTCAAATTGGAAGGGGCAATGGAAGTAATAATGAGCAATAATAACAGTACTGCTGTAACACTGACACAACATCAAGCGACTCAAACCTGTTATTGCATCTGTCATGAGCTCTAAATGCACAAAATGTACCATGAGTTTAGCATTGTCTGTGGCACACACAGTATCCATTTGTCCAAATGTATAGTATATTATAAGCTTTATGTAAACTTAATGTATTAATCTTCACATAAGAATAAGGAGAGGTTTTATTGAAAATGCCAAAACTGTATACATCTTATATTTTTGTCTGTCAACAGAAATTATGCATGATGATCTCTATTATCTCTAATAAAGGATGGGCTACTTAAAGTAATTATAACATCGCTTTCTGAGCCGACATCAATACACTTATTAAATTTTTACCACAATGGTCAGTGCAAAGCCAGGTCAAAGGAGGAAAGAGAGTTGAAAGTAACTGATTGAACAAATCATCTGTGAAACTAAAAGTTTCGTTTTCATCCTCTGATACTCAGGAGTATGCTTGCACTTTCGCATCACTCTCAGACTGGATTCAGACCGAGGCGCTGCAGGGAAGCCTGGGAAATCAGACAGGATTTGCCAAATGAAGCATAACCGCAGATTCTCTGGTATTAGTATGAGTCAGAAGGTCTTGATGAGACAAATGATAAATCGCATCACCGTTAAATGATCTAATGACAGTGCATATCCCAGAAGATAACATTTTCTTGTTCCATCCATATCATTTGATATAGATGGAAATGACATTGTTTTCCACTGAGTGAACTCCTTCCCAGTGGTGTAATTTTAATATGTGAACTCAGTGGGTGGTGGATTGAAAGTCAGACTCAAAACCAGACTGACTGAGTCTCATTGACTGAGGCGCCTCTGAACAACACAGTGGAATAGAACATTTAAATGATCCTATTGCCTGTCGTGCCTCTGCAACACATGCTCTAGTTCAAATGAATCATGCGCATACACTAGAGCTTTGCAACTTTTTGTGTGTCAGCGCAGTTGTGCTCTAAATATTCAAACCTTTAGGGTTTTCATAACCGCAGTCCTGTGTGGTTTAGCCTGCTATTTCAAGTAATTCTATTGATTATTTCTCAACCTACTCTGGTTGGTGTATTGCAGAAAATTCCAGTCCACAAAAGTTGTCCACCTCCTCAAAAAATGATCAGACCACTGCTATGACCTGGTTACTCTAAGTGCAAAACTTTGTGCAGAAACCTAGTGCTAGCATTACAGCACAACAGTAAGATAACTGCATGCCCCTCTCAGTCTTCCTCTTGCTTTGCTTTTCTCTCTCTTCACATATTAGTTGTACTGGCTGTTTGAAGACACTAGAGGCTGTTCAAGATACTTAACCAAGCAGATGTAGCAAAACCTCAGTAACACCTTTCTGCTGAAGAAAGACAGTCAGTTGGAGACTTTCTCCTCAGCAAATGCTAACAAACATATACTGATAAAATGTATCTTACTCGGTATTATTCTAGGTATTTATGCTCTGATTAAGCCAAAAAAAAAGAATATATTGCCTAAATTTCCTGCATACAGAAGACCTACTGAACTCAAGACAGTATTTTTTGATTGGTTCATAAATTGGTCGTTCATCTGGCCACAACAGCTTTTTTTCCATTATGAAATAATTTTTTCCTTTCACATTTTTTAACCCACCTGTTTGTTTTGTTTGATTACATCACTACGTGTCCGTCTGTTTTACTGGTTTCGGACAAGCGTCGGGACAGTAGACTATTATATTCAATATTGTTGGTCTAGGTTGCTCAGTATAGTTTTCACTTTTTTTAACTTCTGCTAATGCTAATTCTTTTAACACCACATCTGAAGTTCCATTTAACAATGTATATCCCGTGGTAATTCTCCTCAGTGGATGGACCTAAAAGCCAAAACTATCTGCATTACTTGATACCACTAGCTGTAAAAAAAAAAAAGATACTTAAAGCCTGATTAATTTCTGACCCTGATTCTATTGCATTCAGATGTGCCACCTAT
>NW_019445889.1:0-1683 GCF_002814215.2 Seriola lalandi dorsalis
AATAACTGAGAGTCTGTTTAAATTTACAATATAAGACAAAGAAAAGGAGCAAACATTTACACAGGATGTTTGTCCTTTCTTTGCTTGATATCAATGAATCAATTATCAGTAATTTCAGATTAATTTTCTAATCGTTGCAGCTCTGTATCAGACTCTGTTGTGTGTCTTTTATTTTGAAGGTGTAATGGACACGTGACTGTGACTTCACACTGTCTGTCTGGTTCTTTACTTTCTATCAGACAAACACAAACATCGTTAACGAGAAACTTTACATCGAGATAATTAATCAGACGCTCCACGCTCGACTCGACCGGTGACTCGGCCGCGTGCTGAAGCGTCGATAAAGAGAGCAGTGCATGTTGGGAGGCGAGCGGCGCGGGTGGAGCTGGGAGTGTCTGTCGGGGGGTGGGCAACAAACAAGTCACGCCGTTCAGGTGCTGCCCGGGAAAATACAGACAAGCCACTTAACAGCCGCTGAGCTGTTTAATTAGAAGCCCTGCTGCTCGTTAATAAGGACACTGAAGAGGAGCGCCGCCCACTGCTCAGTAATGAGCGGCGAGCTCGTCACCGAGCAGGCGAGGGCTGGACGCGACAAGGCTGATGCTGCTGGCTGCCCGCAGGGGGGAGGGGGTGGGGGTGTGATTGGCAGTTCGCAGCAGGGGGGCGTGGCCACTAGGCCTCAGCTAATTGCAAAGTTAAGAAACAGCGGGAGCCCATAATGTGTTGTTGTACTTTTACTTTCATCGAACAGGGCGCTATTGATCGGGCGTGTTGTTTATTTGTGCAGATGGAGGCGTGGTGCGTTTCTCATAGAAAGGTTATCAGGTATTGATGAGCGAGCTGATGGGCTGTGGCCTTTGGCTTCACTCTGCGGCGCCGACGGAAAACTGAAGACGGGGAGGAAACGTCAGCCACAGGGCCACAGCGGGAAACCTGCACAGAGCAGCTCCTGCTCTCAAGTCTCTTCAGCTGTGTGTTCCTGTCTCTTTAAATCTTACACAGCAAAAACAAACATGAACGGGTCATTCAGCATTAATATTAATAAATCTTTAACTCTTATCAGGATTAAAACAAGTACAAAAAAACTAATGAAGTCATGTCTTCTTGATATTCCTGAGTGATTTGACTTTTTTCTTATTTCACACATTTACAGAAAACTTCTCACACACTTTGACAAACTGGGGATCGAACCCCGACCAGCACCGTGACCTTTGTGGTCTCGGTTGACCTCGGTTGACCTCCTGCAGAGGTGACCTGGCAGGAGGAGCCAGAGAGCATCATGAAGCAGGTTGAAGTTGTTAAACCAGGCCAGGTGTGTAGCCGGATCGACAGATAACTGACCTTTTCTGAACGTTTCTGGATGTCACCTCGTCACCTGACCGTCAGTCACACGTCTCTTCTTCAGCTCAGCTTCATCAATGAACTTTATATTATTTTTCTAAAAGTCTGTAAGTAGTGAAAATGAACCACGTTCTGTTTCCCAGCTGCACAAACTTCAAACCAAAGTGTTTTCGAGGGGAAAAAAAATATTCACACTTCAGGAGGAAACTGGATTTTGTTGCTGGACGCTGTTTGACACAGATCAGAAAACACAAACATCAACTGTTAAACTTCTGAAAAACTTTCTCTTCACAATAATATTAAAGTTTTCACGTTTGAAATTCGCAATAAAGTTCTAAAGTT
>NW_019445890.1:0-1727 GCF_002814215.2 Seriola lalandi dorsalis
GGGGGGGGATCATTGATATACGCATATCGCGGGGAAAGTGAGGGTTAAAGAGTGGGAACGTACCCAGACATTGTGATGCAAAGGGCACAGGAGGGTTAGATCAGGTTCTACTCAGCCCCCTGACCCAGGAGCTCTTTGATGCTGGAGCCTTCAGGACATGGGCCCCCAAGGGGGGGGCTCAGTGTTGCACGGCCCTGGGACCGGACCACTGCCACGGAGTCAGCGGGATTTGGGGACATGCTTTTGTCCCCAAAGAAAATGTACGTGGCTTTGGGTGGGGCTGGGGGGATGGTCACATACAGGGAGCATGGGGGAAGAGGGGTGAGATCAAAACAAACAGATCACTTTCTCAGAGACATTCCCATAGATTATCACGCACAATATGAAACAACACATGATTATTTTGGCCCCATTGTAATATCACAAACTTAACAGATTATAAAAGAAAATGGGGAAATGTTTTTATGAAGTGGTACATCCTGAGAGACAATGTTGTCTTTAAAGTAGCCGTGGACGACGCGTACACCCTCAGGAGTGATTATCAAATCCCCCCTCAACACTGAAAATGGATCAAAACCACTCAGATCAAAACTGGCAGCTGTGAGGAAGTTGGTACTCTTTTACACACAGCATCACAGCAGTGAAGTCCCACTGTGAAAAGAACACTACTCACCTGCCCTTTAATTTACCCACAACCTCACTTTTCACTTGACTCTTTGGCTCTGTGTTTGGCTTTAGTCTTCATCTTCAACTTATATCGCTGTAATGTCCATAACTACAGATTGCTGCAGCTCATTGGCATCAGTTTGTTCCTGTGACCTGTGTGCCTGCCTGCAAACCATTTCTTCTGGGATGATATAGAAATTGAAGTTAATGTTACGTTTTTTTTTTTTTATTTATAGGTGACAGAAAATGTAGGAAATTGTTGATTTTAATCATGGCTCACAGGATATGTAACAATCAATTGAGAAAACAAGTTAGAAAAGCCTGGCATTCACACAGGTCCTTTAGTCTGAGAGTAAATGATTTAACAACAAAACCTGTTAATACTAATAATACTACTAATAGAACTGACTGTACATCTGCACTTTGCTTTGGACAATTTATTCCCTGGATGTTTTTTCTATCACCACATTTGGTGCTGCTACATATTGAAATTAGCTTCTTGTGCACCACATTGTGCTGCTAAACTGTTTTTTTAAGGGAATTTTTTTAAGGGCAGCCTTCATATTTGAAATCTGTAACAAAAAAAAACAAATAAAGTATGTTTTTGCACCTGTTTGCACCTGTTTGGGTCATGGGTTTCAGAGAGACTCTTGATCATTAACTGCAAGAGCATTTTTTTTTTAGGAATTACAGCACCTTCTAGTGGCTGCACTCGAACAAGTCACTATTTGCCTTCATTGACAGAACGGGGCACTCCAGCCCTGTTCTGTGAATCACTAGTCCAACTCCACTCCAGGAGTGAAGAAAAAGTGAAGCTGAAAATATGATTTATCTGACATTAATTTGACTCACTGGATCATATTCTTGATAAGCTTTTTAAGATATTAGACCGTCATCCAAATGAAGTCATACATTCGTGGTGTGCACATCAGTCATTTTCTAATAAATGATAATACAATCATTTTTAACTTCTCTGATTCTTTTTTTTAACCTCCTGCAGTAAATTGTATGCGTTTTTTAATTTTCCGCTTTGACCTCAAACACACACACACACACACACA
>NW_019445891.1:0-1833 GCF_002814215.2 Seriola lalandi dorsalis
AAAAGAAATTGACAAGTATTTTGATAATTGATTATTGGTTTCATTCATTATTCAAACATGCTCTGGTTCCAGCTTTTCACATGAACAGAGTGAACAGCTTCTCTGTCATAACGCAACAATTTCAATGAAACAATTAATCACTTAATCGAAAAATAACCATAAAATCAGATGAACTGATGACTTGTAAATAAAAGAATCTTAATTCAGACTGATTCAGGGAACCAATGCAAAGATTTTATAAGGAAGGAAATGCCTTTGTTGTGTTTTTTATGCCTCAGGGACTCAGAGTGTAAGCATCACTTTTTGTTTACAGGAAAATTTCTCAGGGTCTTTTTAAAATAAATGATAACTGTGAGCAAACATGGGGGGACACTGCCACCCAGAGGCCCCTGAACACAGCGTTGGTGCGTCCCATTGTTGGTAAAGCACATTTACTTAACAAGGACGAGTTAACTGTTGAATAAGAGGCTGGAGGACGCAGAGAAATTAAAGCTATTCCGCAGTGTGTGTGTGCGTGCGTGCGTGCGTGCGTGCGTGCGTGCGTGCATAATGTAAGGGAGCAGCCTTGTTGAAATTATGTCTCGTTTCCTTTTCAGTGCATCTATTTATCTGCTTCCTCTTTCATAAGACAATCCAAGGACCTAACAGAATTAAATCACCTCTTCTTTCAACTCAGATTCATGTTGCTCATTTTATTTTGTAAAAAATGGCCTCTGATGAAAGACGTGTGTCTCTACATAGCACACAGTATCCAACTGTCTCTTCTCAGAACAAAGCACAAGCGAAATAAATAATTCATACGTGTCCCTTCACTTTGGCTCAAGTACTACACAACTGCCTTTGTGAGATTTTGAATGCCTAATGTAACCTTGAGATTTTATCTGTGACTGTCTGTCCGTCCTCAGTTGAGAGAGATGCCGGTCAACTCCCCTGAGAAACCGTGGAAGGTGGATCCCGCCCAGGTGACAGAGCGGCGGGACCTCAGGCAGACTCACCTAGTGTTCAGCATCGACCCAAAGGGCTGCGAGGACGTAGACGACACGGTGTCGATGCGCAGCCTCACTGGCGGGGAGCTGCTGGAGCTGGGGGTCCACATCGCCGATGTCACCCACTTTGTCACAGAGGGTTCACTCACCGACTTGGAAGCACGCACCAGGTGAGAAACCAGCTGGATACTAGAAGAGGTGGAATAAAACAATACCAGGGGAAAAGGAGAAACTGGGAGGGACCAGATTTACAAAGGCTTTCACGTCTGTTTTTCAGGTGTTAACAGGATGCACCTGTCACCTCATTGCACATTCATTAAAGGGAAGATCATGCAGATAATTAGATTAGACATGATAACAGAGTGTGGTTATTCCACTGGATTTACTGAGCTCAAGCAATTTGCAGTGGTCAGTTTTGCAGTGAAAATTCTCCACCTCTCAAAAGCAGGTGTAAACAGAATAAAGTGGATTTACATGAGCCAAAGGTTACAGTGGGGAAAATATGTGAACTAAGCATAGACTTGTGTATACTGATTACAAATTATTAGAGAGAGAAATTAAGCTATTAAGTAATTTGACTATTTTAATTATGGTGTCTGTTCATCAAACCTGAATATAAACCATCAGTTAAGCTACCTCTAAATTCACTTCCGAGTGCCATTAAATCTTTTCTCCTTCAGTTAAGACACTGAAGTTTGTATTCGACTGCATCTCCATCTGCTCTCCTCTCTGAGCAGCTGTGCCTGAAGTCCAGGAGCTGACTGCGTAATGAGCCATTTTCATAGTAAATCAGACCCTGAATATATTCAGCTCAATGAGAACAGTGCACATTTGAACAGTGCTATTT
>NW_019445892.1:0-1437 GCF_002814215.2 Seriola lalandi dorsalis
GAGAGATTCTCTTACTGTGGGGGGAATCAGAGAGGGCAGCCACCAGCTAATGGCTAATCAAGCAGGGTGGAACGTAGGCCAGACGTCTTACACGCACACAGGCTACAATCCGTGTGGTCACAAATGCCACACACAGGATACACAAGAAGAAGGACTCTAGAGAAACGATGAGGCACTTTTTAAAACATGCAAGCAGAATGCTTATGTTTGCATACTTCCGCACATTTAAAAACACACACTCACAGAGACCGTTGTGCCATTTTAAAGGAAGAGGGAGGCATGTATCCACAGAGTAAGCCACTGTTTTAAAGGATTATATCCAGGAAGTCTGCTGGGCCAAGGAAGTGTCTCTTTAACAAGACAGTGAGCTGCAGGAGAGAGTGAGTGAGTGTGTGCATGAAGGACAGAGAGAGCGAATGAGAGCGATTTGAAGAGGAGACGTAGTTTTTTGTCAATGTGCTCGCTGAGCTAAGGCATCTGGAAAACATCAAGGGTACTCCAGCATCCATGTGCTGGGAGAAAGAGGGTAAGTGTGGAGGAAGAAGAGAGGAGAGGGTCGGTGAGGGGAAGTTATCCCCCCCACTCCCTCCCTCCACCCCGCCCCTGGATTGAGGAAAGCTGCTATTATCATTCCAGTAATGTGAGCTCAAGCCCCTGTCTGACACGTAACTATGAAATATCACGCGAACGACATTAGGTAAATAAATGACTCTTGCATCCTCAAATTTAACAAAACACAAGCAAGTACACAACCAAACTGGTGGAAATGCTCGCTCCTCCTCAGCAAACATATCTCCACTCTGCCCTGCCCTCTACTGGTCACTGCAGTGAAGGGCATCTGAACACTCATGATTGGTCTGACCTATTCTCTACCCAGTGTGGTCACGGGTGGACTGTACCAGGCTAATGATGTAGGGGAATTCTGAGCTTTAACAGGTGCTTTATGGGCAATGTGACGCATTTCTTCTCAGGATGAGGGATGTTTCCTTGCCCGGGGTGTTAACTTACAATGTACATGTTTAGCCACTGCATCACTGTGTAACTAAATACTTGGTGTGTACCTATGCGTGTGTGTGTGTGCGTGTGTGTTGCAGTAACACTGGGGCCCAGAGTGAGTAGGAAACCACAGAACACAAACAATGGGCCCCCGTACAAAGCCAGGGTACAAGGCCACCACAGAGGTAGGATGATTGTAAAACACACATACGCACGCATACACACAAACAAGCTGAGGATTAGCTATGTGACATCAGCACATGGCTAGGCCTCTAAACAGCACATCCCAGTCTGACCCCAGGCCAGTAATGACATCATGTATACCAGCAGTGCTGTGAGTCAGGCAATATAACACACACACACACACACGCACGCACGCACGCACGCACGCACGCACGCACGCACGCACGCACGCACGCACGCACACACACACGCACGCAA
>NW_019445893.1:0-1632 GCF_002814215.2 Seriola lalandi dorsalis
ATCATTTAAAGTCCAATTTATGTTCACTATTTCTGCTCGAACGAGGCAAACAGATTAGCAAAGCAGAAAACCAAAGGCAAATTTGATTTATGAGGTGTAATATTATAAAATTTAGTGAGAATATAAAATACATTAAGAACCGAACTGGGTTATAAAAGATATTCAGGACATTTTGTGATATTTACTGTAACGGGGCCAACCTTGGCAAAAATAGTGAGTATAAAGAAGAGAAAGACAGCATGCTGTACAAAACTTTTCCATTATTTTCAAATGTCGTGCCAAATAAGAATATGACACTATACAATAATGTGTTACACTCCTGCTGGTAAATATTCAGGAGATAGATATCTCCTGATAGATATCTCCGTCTTGTATTTCATTTACAAATCCCAGTTCAATAACTTCTGCCCTAATCATATTGCATTTGTTCAGGCCACAGTGTAATTATAATTTCAACTAACAAGCTTAATTGACCACATCAGTGTCGTATTATTGGCGTCCGGACTTACTGGCTTCTTGAGGAAGAACAGAGACAGCGCTCCAACAAGAGGCATATCACCCAGCAACGGCTCCATCACCACTCTCAACACGCCGTGGATCTATGGAAACACAAGAGGACACATTGACACACATGCCACGTACACATAAAGAGAGAGCTTAAGGGGACTGACTCGGCTCTGGCCCTTGACATTCCTCGGCGGTGGAGTAGCGCATGACAGGTTGGAAACTTGATCACAGCCTGACTTCACACCTGCCCCATGTCATCCTCCACCTTCTCCATAACATATTATGACAATTACAAGGATTATGGTGTTGGAAGTGCTGAATGTGTCATGTGGACACCACGCAGCTGCTCTAATCTGCAGTAGGGACCAAAAGATTGGGAGACCATTTTGTTTTGAATCAATATTTGTATTTTCAGGAACAATAGTAACAAAATCTTGTCTGAGCAGAACTGTGTCTGAAACTGCAATTACGCCAGTGAATCAAATACTAATAAAGCACCAGTGAATCAATACAAAAAACGTGCTTGGAACTACTAATACTAATAAAGCTCTTTTAGTGTTTGCACATGGACAAATACCATCACAATCATTTTAAGACTTCAGTTCATTTCTGTCGCCAAGGAAATCTCAATTTAAGAGATCATTCCCCAAAACCAAACACTGGAAAACTGATCTGTCAGAAAAGCAGCTCCATAGAAAATGACGCCGACAATAATCTGACTGTTCAGAGGCATAAAAGACAATTCAAATCTCATCCTAGTGCAAGAATTCACACAAAAGTTTAGTTCCCTTTATGAAGCAATGGCACACTCTAAATTGAACTGATACAGCTAAATCATGCTAGTTTCTATCTTTGGGCTGGTATACTGTGTATTTTATTCTGTATTGACAAAACTGTCTCAAGGAATAATGATGTCTTAAAAGCAGGGTGATCTGCACCAGCAGCTGTCTAGCGGGGAAACAATAAAATAGATGGATCTTAATTAATGGATTTATTTACAAAAGAAATTGAACTGCAATTTGAAACTCACATTACAGAAAATGCAATTTGTTTGGAGGTTTAACACAATGACTATGTAAAGATGGACGACATGACAGTTCACCCAAAGTTATCTCTGCCATTTTA
>NW_019445894.1:0-2558 GCF_002814215.2 Seriola lalandi dorsalis
TTTTTTTTTTTTTAAATCAGACTTCCCACGCTCAACACAGTAGACGAAGGAGTAAATTAAATCTTGACAAAATAAATAAATAAAGATGCACATCATGGATTTAATTGCATTCTGTACATTATGTAACTGAGTAATTATATTATATTTCTTCACTTTTTTGGGACGTGGGTGTCAGTATGAAGTTTCATGCTGTGCTATGATTATCTCACAGTGCCCTCTGGTGGTCAGGCAGCTGTAAGTGTTGATGAGCTGGGTGGGGCTGAAACAGTATCCCGCACTCAGGGTTTGGCTTCAAACCAGAGTGTTTACATTCTTGACAAGGTTCCAGATGAGGACATGTCTGTGGACTGATGGGGCTTTGTAACTAGATTCTGCTCCACAGCAGAATGTATCCCACAGCACCGTGAGTAAATGTATTTATAACACGAGTACTCTACACCGGTGGATACTGAACTGGCATTAGTTTCTGGACACTGTTGGTTCTTACTGTGTACCATCACTTATTAATAAGCACTAATAAGCAGTAACAGGTAGTTATTTTAGTCTAAGTATTAGGTCAGTTTTCTCTTTCATCCTGGCCCAACACCTCTGATGCTTGAAAATCACGGCTGCTCTGAGGTGCAGTGTGTGGTTCAGCTCAGCTGTCAGCTGCTAGATAGGTGTTTAGTCTTCTCCCCTCACCTCCAGGCTCCTCAGCCAGTAAATGGTTTGCCAGTTCAGTACAGTACAGATGCATCGCACATCCAGTCAGATGGTTTTCATTGACGCAGTCTACCATTCAGACAGGAAATGGAAGGTAAACCCACCTGACCTCAGTTCACTCATCTTTTGAAGCGAGGATTTTTGAAGACTGATTCTCTAGACCATATTTTCGGCCAGTGTTTTCAATTTCTCCACCTGATTTTTATTCCTGAAGGCTGTGAAACATTTATACCACCACATACATAAGAACACTCTGTGACATACAGCTGCCTGTTCATAATTTACATTTACAGAAAGTAAATCTATATATTCAAGCAAATACGCTGCACTAGTGCTGGTCAGTGAAGAACCTCTATTAAATCATTGTATAGGTGTTAAAATAGTCTGCAATGAGTACATTTTATTTTGAAAAAAAGGACTGGGCAGTTTGTCATATCCTGTGATGTATATGGCTTTATCTGGGCATGAAATATTGGCTGTATTTTTACAAAGACATTTATTTTATTTTATTTTGTTTTATTGTAATTATACGCTTTATGCCAAATACTTTCATGTGTATAAATGACCAAGAATTATAGACACAGGTATTCTTGTTAGTTGTTGCCTAATCAAGGAGGATAAAAGACTAAATGCTCCTGCATGCTGCTGGTCTTGAGTATTTCGATAGTATTCCATTTCACTCCAGTTCAAGCACTGAATCTATCTGTATTTTAGTGGCAGGTTTAAAAATTGAACCTTACATGTGATCAAGCTTTTCCCAAAAAACAGAAAACCAATTCTGACTTCATATTTTGAAGAAATAAATCATGGAGCTGTTCCAACGCCTTTGAGTGGGAGAGTGAATTTCTGGAAACAGTGAGAGAGTTTAGCTGCAGTTAACAAGAGAGATTGTGGTTTAAAGCTGCAATGCTGAAATTAACACAACTGAATTATTTTCTTTATTTCCCTGCTTTTAGGAGATTATTGTTCATTTTTGTAAAATATCAACTGAACCACATTTTACAGCACAAACAGTAATGTTTTTGTTATTTCCTCTATGTACACAGTCAGATGAACTGAACATGTGTTGCAGTGAGGTTCACTGTTTTCACACGTACCTTTTCTGGTCCTCAGTTTAGGTACAAAACCAGAGTTTATAAACAGACAAATCTGGATGAAAAGGCTCTCGCAAAGCTCAGCACAAAGGTATTTCTTCTCTTGTCTGTTAAACATTACTGGTGTACAATTTTAATTTCCACTCAGTGACAACTGTTTCCTTCTTTTTCTACCCCTCCCAGGCCAGTCTGAAGAAATTCCTGGATTACATTCAGACTGGAGCAATAGAGAAAATGGCAAAAGTCCTTGATAAAGGTCTTGATCCAAATTTTCATGACCCTGACAGCGGAGGTGAGTTTGTCACAAGCCTGTGCGTGCAACCTCTCACTTATTTTGACTTATCATATAGATTCATTCTTGGCGTGCAAATAAATGATGTTGTAAGTGATATTGAGAGATGATTTCAAACACTGTGAGAATATCTGAGGGTAGATTTTCTACCTTCCATCCTTCCCGACCCCTAACCCCCTCTGTGGGTCAGAGACCCCACTCTCTGTGGCTGTGCAGTCCGGCCTGCCGGTGGAGGGCATCAGGGTGCTGGTTCAGGGCGGCGCTCATTTGGACTTCAGAAGCAGAGACGGCTTCACACCAGTGCACAAAGCTGTTAGAGCTCACAATCACGCTGGGCTGCTGGTAAGGACTCCGAATTAAAGTTGCATACAACATCCTCTTTTTCTTTCTCCCTCTTTCTCAGCTTGTCTGTCTTGCATTACAAACAGAATACACACACCTTCAAAAAGTCATGCTTTTCCTTGTCTCTT
>NW_019445895.1:0-1762 GCF_002814215.2 Seriola lalandi dorsalis
CCTCTCAGTCCAAACAGAAACGCAGTAAAAAAAATTTAAGGGTTTACCCACTTTTTAAAAAACACTTACATTTGCTCATGTGGCAGACGCTTTTATCCAAAGCGACTTACAGCTGAGGGACAACACTGAAGCATCTGTGTCACGGTAGGGGCTGCACCCAAATGCAGCCAACACGGGGGTGATTACAAAAATGTTTATTAGACAGAAGAACTTACAAAACCGGTGAACCACGGGGAAACACAGAGGATCACAGAAACCAGAAGCCCGAAGAAGACAAGGACTTAACTGGTAACTCCACAGAAGACACTGAGGACAATTATAGAAGCAGGAAACCAAAGCACGAGGGCACACAATGAACAACAACTGGAGACATCGGCGACAATAACAGCAAAAAGCCGAAGCACGAGGTAACACAAGGAACTTAAACAGATACCAGAGGGGAGAATAACAGACAAACCGACACTCTCCGGAGGTCGGGCAGGAGGACGGCAGTGAAGACTGTGTCTCTCCGGAGGTCTAGCCAGAGGATGGGGTCGCAGGTGGAGGGTGACCAGGAGTTGACTTGGTTGGTGACTGGGGAACAGAAACAGGCGTCAGCCAGACTGCAGACTGGACCTAAGGAGCAGGAGTTGGCCTGACCGCCGACAGGAAACGAGGAGCAGGGGTCAGGAAGACCACTGCCAGGGAATCAGGAACAGGAGTCGGACGGACCACCAACAGGACACGAGGAGCAGAAGTCGGCCAGACCACTGACTGGGAACCAGAACTGGGAGTCAGGTGGGCCACCTATGGGACATGAAGAGCAGGATTCAGCCAGACCGCTGACAGGAAACCAGAATCAGAAGTCAGCTGGGCTGCCGACAGGACATGAGGAGTAGGTATCGGCCGGACCACTGACTGGGAACCAGAATCAGGAGTCAGCTGGGCCGCTGACAGGACACAAGGTGCAGGAGTCGACCAGACCACTGACTGGGAACCAGAATCAGGAGTCAGCTGGGCCGCCAACAGGACGCGAAGGGCAGGATTCGGCGGGGCAGACAATCACCAAGGAGGGAAACAGGACAAAGACAGGAAGTAAAACCATCAAGACACACAAGGAAACTCACCACAAAATAAAACAGCTGCCAAAAATCCAAACATGAATGGTTTGGGACAACTCCCCTGGGCTCCCTGAACTACGGTCTGGGAGCTGAAGCTAGAGAGGTTAACAACAATAACATGCATGCTCCACCCCCTGAAAAGAAAGGGAGCTCCACTGAACATGGTATGGTCCGCACACTTACAAAAATCAGTCTGAAGGCAGCAATAGTGACTTGATTTGATTCAGGTGGCCATGGGTAGCCAGTGGAGGTTGCTTATATGCGCTAATTTTGTTGTATGGAAATAGGAATTGGAAAATAATACTAATTTCCTCTCATTAGCAACAAAAAAAAAATGTACATGATAATCAACAACAGCAAAATATTAAGATCTCATTTAAAAACAGGGTTAAAAAGTGTTTTATTAGTTTAATCCGTAAACTTTGTTGTTAACTTTTTTTTTAAGTGAGCTACAAATATTTTTTAGAGACACCAACCATACAAACTGACCTCATCTTATATTAGAAGTCCATTTCCATCAGTTTGTTTTTATATTATTTTGATTGTGCAATGAAACAAAGCATAAAAATGGCTGCCCAAACCCACTGCTGTTAACCCTTTCCTCTTCCTCTCCTGATCCTGTCACTGAATAGTTGAAAGGTTGGCACGTTTTGCAGAACAGA
>NW_019445896.1:0-1795 GCF_002814215.2 Seriola lalandi dorsalis
TTCTCATTTCTCTTAGTTAGCAATAACTGCAGAGGAGAAGAGGATGGGAAAAAATAGGCTCTGAAGAAATGAAGGAATCAACCGATTTTCAAAGATGTTTCTCGTGTCCAGCAGTGAGATACGTTTAGTAAATTTGATTTTCTGTAAACAATGAAAGGCTTAAGGAGAGGAGAGGAGAGACTGATAATACAAATGTGTTGCAGTGCTGCCGTAGTGCTGGCTGTGAGAGAAGTAATGGCAGAGTTGCAGAGCAGCTAAATGGTAATCTCTGACTCAGAGGAGGTGCAGGCAGAGCCACCAGCAGCTCACTAATAGATATGCTCACTGCAACAGATCAGCTATTCAGCCGTGAAAAATGGAAAGGCCAGATAACATGCAAATATAGACCAGATATACGGGAAGAGAGGAGTGAGGAGTTGAGCTTTCAAACAGGCATGGAAGCTCCTAACTTTTACTGTTTTTCTCTTCTTGCGTCTGCAGATTAACTGGCAGTAACAGCCATGGCTTCGTTGTTGTCTCAGTGTCTCAGCTATCTCTGGATTCAGTTCAGCCTCTGCAGCGCTCCACTGATTGACTGATAAGTGTGTGTTGAAATTGACGCATCAGTACCAGAGATAACATCATTTTAGTTTCATGCGAAACCTGGCACCTGCATTACCGACAAAGCAACTCTACCACCAACAGTTCAGTCCGAGATTCAGGTGTGTGTAATGCTAGCAGCGGCTTATGTAGCCTCAAGCTGCTGGGTTCAAGTAGAGATAAGGGGCCAGACCTTTTCCATTTTCAAACTTAAAGGAGCGATTTGCTATTGCCACATACCCAACGTTAGCATTAACAGCTGTTTACTTCCCAGTCTTAAAGACACCTTGCAAGTTCAGCATCAAGCTTCATCCCTTTACTCACCAAGAGCTGTCTGCAGAGATGGAAAGCAACTGTTTTGTTTTGCTTCCATTTCTATCACTTATTTTTCTTCTAATGAAGTTGGCATGCTAACCAGCTAGCACTGGACAGGTTGGTCTGTCTTTGTCTTTCTCAGATACCAAGTCATTGTAGCGTCCACTCTGTGCTGAAAAAATTGTGAACAGTTTCTAACGGTATGTACAGTTAGTTTCGCTTTTGCAACCACACTTAACATGTTTCTTAAATTTCAGGTGAGAATCGGACAGTAGACTGAGATATTTTACTGGGAAAACATATTCAATACATTGTCCATTAATCTTTAAATTGAATTTATTAACTTTTGATGTTTCTGAGCCATCATGAAGAAAAACTGACACAGTCTGCTCAGCGTTAAGAAAACAATAAGTGCTGCAATAGTTGGGTAAATAGATATATAATAGTATCATCTGCATACATGCTCCACAACATGACTCTCGTAAGTCATTTGTATATAAACTGAAGAAAGGTGGGCCAGGGACAGAACCCTGTGTAATTCCAGTTTAAAGGGCAAGTTTGGTTCAACAGAACTTCACTTCAGATCGTCAAACAGCTTCAGAAACACCCTCACCCTACACCTTTCTGATGTCACGGGCTGCGTCTGACAATTTATTTATTTTTTAATATTCCGAAACTGACAATCTGACAGTCACACTCTTTTCATGCAATAATTGACAAGGTGTGTTCAGGTGAGAAAGTTTGTGTGCACTGTGTCCCTATATTTAATCCTTTTAATCTCCTTTTTAACAGCTGTAGACCTTTGCCTTCCAATATCCTCAACGTCACTAGCTAATTTTAGAGTTTATAACTGAGGATTCTGTTTCAATATATTAAATCCGTTTCTACAGTCCAGAAAAAC
>NW_019445897.1:0-1553 GCF_002814215.2 Seriola lalandi dorsalis
CCCGTCAAAGATCAGATGATCTTAGAGGACGCAGGTTGCATCCGAAAGTGGAAGCTCTTCAAGTCCTTCCAGCGTTTACAACACAGCGGCAGAAACTGCAGAGTGTGTTAAACTTCGTGCCGCCGAGACGCTTTTTGTTCTGTTGTTCTGTCTGCATGTGTTTGTAAAGCATGAAGAGGAAAACCACCCATTTTTAAATCGGAGACGTGGGTGAGAGGCGAGTTATCAATCAATCAATCAATCAATCAATCAATCCAAACTAAAATCTTTCCTCTAACCTTAAAAGACTCGGTCTGACTCTCAGTGTATTTGCTTTCTTTTCCAGCAGTTAGACGCAGAGAACTGACACTCTCATGTTTACGACGAGGCAAAGACACAGGGCTCAATAACTAACACCTTTTATCTCTATTTGTTTATTTCATACATAAAAATAAATGTAAGACCAACAGTATTTGCTTTTAGATTTGCCAGATCCCCCAGATTAATGCAGCAATTAGTTGTTTTTAAAAGTGCTGGTAGGCAGTTTTTTCCCCTCCTGCTTCATATTTAATGCTCAGACATACAGTATTCATGGACCTATAACTTTAACCACTTGGCTTTTAAACATGAACCTCTCATCAAAGCTGAATCATTAAAGAAAAGGATTTTTTTTTCTTCTAACTGTTTTATGCGTTTAAGGACTAAAACAGACAGAAACATCATTCCACCTGCAGAGGGAAGCAGCGATGAATCGATTCTCGGCGATCGCCGTCACGGCTTCCTGTCGTCTGCAGAGCCGGGAAGTCGAAAGTCTAGCCACTTAAGATGGAGCAGTAAAGCTAAGGCGACAAACAACCATCAGTCTTCAAATGAGCCTTAATAACTTGGGCAGTGATTTCACTACAGTGGCCGCGGATGGAGCTACATCATGATATTGTTTTTTCTCACGGCAACATTCAGGCGCCCGCTGGTTAAAGTCTCGACTTTGGCAACAACCTTGGCGATAATCACTGGTTTGGTCTTTTGAGCTCGTTGTAATGCAGCTGTTGTAATAAACAGCCACTAATTTTTTACACCTTTTTTTTTATTGAGTCTTTTGTTTTTTGTTGTTGAAATAAACATTTCATCGTATTTATAAATTAAAAGTCTGTTTTTATGAACTCGGCGGTTGCGTCAGATTGTGGCTGTCGCCGGTGTCGCAGATAAACGCTCCTGACAGTTCTGTGAAACACTGAGAATCTTCCTCTTGCAGTAGTGACACTTGTCATTGCAGCCGTCTGTTTCCTCTGAGGTTTCTAAATTTACTTTCTTTTATCAGACTCGGGGGGAAGTTAAGGGGAGGACATAAACCATCTGTGTGTGTATCTCGGGTGAGGCAGACTGAGCCCACTAAATACCACAAGCAAGACCGTAGACAGACTCGATAAATGAAAACAGGCTGAGGAAAAAAAATATATACTGAAGGAGGAGAGGCGATGTGTTGTTGGGGACGCCAGATGTTTCTGCACACAAAGGGGAGATTCAGGATTGATACGCTGAAGGCGACTGATGGAGCTTTTCCTTTTTTTTTTTTT
>NW_019445898.1:0-1581 GCF_002814215.2 Seriola lalandi dorsalis
TTTTCAATTCTAGGATAAGTAACAGTCGCACCAATTATACAAAATGCACTGTGGCTGCAGTATATTCTAGTCTATTTCAAGCTACTGTTGGGTCAAAATTGCTCTCTATACTTTTTCTGCGATAGTTTTCTCACATTAAGATCTTTGTGATTGGTGTGAAATGACCCCTCTGGAAACTGGACAGTTAAACCTCCAAGTGATTCTGCAGAATTACGTCAAATTCCAGCGCTCACTGATGATGTGGGACAAAGTGTGCTGGTCTGGAGCATGGCGAGTATTATGGGTGTAGAGGCCGTGGAGGCGGATTGGTGTGTGACGTGTTTGATTATGACACCAGAGACCCGCGTCAACAATTATCGCCGTCCTCTTGATGACGACAGTCTTTCCCCTAACCTTAAATCAAGTTTGATGGAACATTTCAAAACAGCTTCTAAATGGACCTTGTGGTGAGATTGTGTTTTTAGCCTCTGTTTCCAAGGTCAAGTTTTTAAGTCAGCATGGACAAAAAGTCCTTTAAGTGCTCTGAAAAAGTGGATTTTACTTGAAAATTGATGGAATTTCAACATATACAATTCCAAAACAACTTGGCAACTCCATTTGCTCATGAAGATCATATGATAAGATCAAAAGCTCCAGACAGCTATGAAATGGATGCTGTGGTGAGATTGTTTTCTCAGCTTCACCGTGTAATTGTAATTGCTTAAGCTTAACTGTACCTATACTGTCGATGCCACAAATGTATGAGTAATTAATGCAAAAACATCTCTATTAACTACTTAAAAAAGATCCTATACTTTATACTTTTCCAGTGTTTTATTTGACGATTTGATATATTTGTGGTGTAAGTACCAAAAATCATCTCAACAGAGTGTTACATCTCATCTCTCACTCTTCTCTCTGGAGCATTAGCAAGAACAGTGCTGTTTGTGTCGGTCTACTGGCTGACTGTTTTCTGAGTTCTACAGGTAAAGGTCAAAGGTTGTGGGTATAAAGCCCTGCAGGCCATTTAAATGAGCGTGCTCACTTCCTCGTGTGCAAATGTTCCCCTCCGACACCATTTTGCAGGGGGCACTCCCGCTTTATCCTCGGCTCAATGCTGCCTAAGATGATTGTAGTTGCTAGCTCAGCGAAGGAGTGACTACTTGGTGTTATTAATAAAGTTAAAACAAAAAAAGTTAAAAGAAAAAAAGGTGGGTGGACAGACAGACAGGCTGACAGGCACGGGCAACGGGTGACTACACGCCAGTAGCAAGCACATAGCGGAACATATACAGATGTTCCGGCAAGGAGCTGGTGAAAATAGCTGGTTTAAGTACTGGCTAGGAAAATGAGTGATCCGGGAACGTGTGTGTGTGTGTGTGGGCGGGGGGAAGCTCACGTGATTGGGAATAGGAGCCAGGTGAGCAGGTGGATCTGGCGGTCAGGTGACTCGGAGGGGGAGGGAAGTCTGAGGACATCTGGTGGGCAAACGGAGAGTGGCAGGAGACAGAGGCCAAAATAAACAGGTGAAATAGGAATCCTAACAGAAGGGATGGTAAGTCCAAAGGAGGGAACAAGGGAGCCCAAAGATGAAAAGTGACA
>NW_019445899.1:0-2550 GCF_002814215.2 Seriola lalandi dorsalis
CACACACACACACACACATAGGTCAAGGGATAGACACACTGGCAACATAAAGTAATATAATTATTAAAAGAAAGTGAAAATTCACTATTTTGCGGAGGATAGATTTGCATCAACACAAGCCTTAATGCAAAATGCATGACTCACAGGCGCAACATGCAAATGCACATCAGTCTTGATTTACTATGAGGTTTATGTAGGCGCTACGGTCAGATTTTGGTCCATTCAATTAGTCCAAACAGTTAATGAGTCCAAAGTTTATTCCACCGAGTTTGACGAGTTTGAGTTTATTTACTAAAATGTTTGAATCTTCATTTTGAAAACGAGCAGGACGAACTGGCCTTTATACTGTTAGGAGTGCGCGAATCTTTCGGTTATTTCGGTTGACATAGTCCACTGTTTAGTGAAATGACCTGATATTTTACTTTGGTTATAGAAATGGTTTGATCTCCAAGCAAAGCCTGAAGCTGCCTGGAAACTCATAAATATAAACGCAACCTGATTTCAGCAGGCATGGCGCAGACTCTACCTGTAAGCTGTCAACACATTCTTGGATCGCTACATCGCCTCTTCAGACACTTAATGCCCAGGGATTTGCATCATTCTCCAGACCGGTGAGATAATGTTTGAGAAGTAATGGCATTTATTTTGATGACATTTCATGACATTAAGCCTATTGATATATATTGGAAAGAAACACGGAGATTTCTGTCACTAAGGCATTTTGATGGAATGGCTGTACTGCAAAAGTGTGGCCAACAGCTTATCCCCGAATCAAGGCAAAGGAAAACGGACAAATGGAGAATTGATCCAATCATTTGATCCATTGGTCTTTTTGGTCGTTGTGTCATCATTTATTTGAGTAAGAGTTTTATGATTTTGAATGAAGTGGGATTATTGTAGTTCTGCGGGATCAAAATTGCAAATGCGACACATATAGGCTACTCTATGCGTTTAAGGGCATATTCTGCTTGCTTAAGATCAACTGGCTCAGTCGTGCGCACATGCAGTCAGTTCCTGAGAGTGGAATCCGCAGGTAGGCAGCATTTGTATAGGGGTGGATGCTTCCCCTCCCCCACAAACCTCCGCATCAGACGGTCTCTCTCCGTCTGACAGGGCCTGTCTGGAAGGACATGATGTCTGGTTGTCAAGATATTTACAGCAACACATCATGGCTGGTTGTCAAGATACTGATAGTTGTTTCTATTAACAGTTCCCGAAAATAAGTGTAACTGCAGTGGAAATATGTCACTCATCCTGGCGGACTGTTTTACGCTTTTTAATTTTTTTGTTGTTTTTTTTTGTTGTTTTTTTTTGTTTGTTTTTAATGAAATCGGTCTAATATTTGTAAAATGTTTTGTTCTTGCAGTTGAGTTCCAGACATTGTGTGCAGAGCAGTAGGTGCAGAGTAATAGCCGACCACCACCTTCATATTTCAAACACTTCCAATGCACGAAAACTGTCGCAGCAGCACTTTTTTATTTTGTATAAATGTAAAAGTCTGGGATGACATTGTCTGTGTTGTTTCAATGGCACCCATACTTATAGGCCTAGTGTTAGTGTTTTACCTAGCAGTACTGGAATTTAATTTGGTTTTGGAATGGGGTTAAATAACCTTGACAGCCAGACGACTATTATTGATCTACAGTTTTGTCTTTGGCCTATGGCTACTTATTGCTGGTTGAGTTGTAGGAATTGATATACAATCAATAGTGACTCAATGAACATTTAAACCCAGCTAATTAATTCAATTTCAGTTTGCTCTTTGTAATCTAAGTAAAGATTTACTCACTTACATACAAAGACAATATCCAACCTATAACCAACAGCATCTCTGCCTCTTAAAGTGAAACTTTAAGGGGGTTTATGGTGAGAAAATATCAACCTTCATATCAGTTAGCGGCCTTAAAAACTGTATATTAGTGGGTAATTTATTTATTTTTGAATATCACACTGATAGAAATATAAAACAGCCTTGCAATTGAAACTTGAGTATGCCTAAACTTTAACCAACTAATTTCATCCTTTAATAATCCACCTGTGTGTCTACAACCTGTCCACCGTCAGTGAAAGATAGTCACAACAAAACGTAACTAATAAAGTTTGATATCTTTTAGACTTCATTGTGCGGTATTTTTTGCAGGGCGTGGTATAGCCCTACTCTTTAAAGTATCGTCGCTGGCATGTTTGTGTAAGAGTGTGGAGCTGATGTGTCAGGGCATTGCACATTTTGTTGTGGTGGAAAAGCGCCAGACACTTTAGTATTTAATATTGAGCTAATGTATCTGCTGTCACCATAAGTGTATGATTAGGCATATATTAGTTCTTGCAGAAGCTAAAAAGGGAAAATACTTTATCTCTGAATTCTCTATTTGTCACTGTATTTAAAAATGACTATATTATTTTTCTTTTCCCTGAAACATCAATAACGAGAAAATTAAAAACATCTAGATTTAATTTTTCAGTCCAGGGGAAAACCACAGACAGGCTTAAAGTGTGATTTATGGCTATTGCAACATGAAATGTAATGTGATAAAATCATAGTCATTTTTT
>NW_019445900.1:0-1581 GCF_002814215.2 Seriola lalandi dorsalis
AAAATAATGGCCTAAGTCATTTTTTCAGGTTTTTCAGGAAACACAAAAAACTCAACAAAAGAGTCACACTTTTGACATAGGCCATTATACAACCGGGGGTAGAATTGCATGTTCCCCTCAACTGAGGATTCAGGCGATTTTACCAGAGGTGGCCAGCATCATGAGGGGGTGATTTAGGCAAAAAAAAACATTTTTGTCAAAACATGACTTAGGCCATTATTTTAGGAAGGTGACGATTTGTAACAGCAAAAAAGCAAAATGAGAACCTTTTCATAGGCTGGATGATTTTAGCTTATTGAAACATTACATTACCTATATATTAAAGCTTGATGTTATTAAGGTGAAGCATTTGTGTTGTTTTGGAACTTTTGACCCATTCATTTAAACAACAAGGAAATTTCACACCAAGAACAAATTAACTCTTTCAAACTGCGATACTGTCTGTTGACTGTCAGACTAGTCAAAGGTGTAACAGAATACATGAATAAGTAATACTTAAGTGAAATGTCACATGATATCTTATTAGAGATTAACACAAAGATGTTTTTTGTAACATCAGTCGCAAATTGTTTTGTACGGAGCCCCCAAAACCGACAAATCTAAACCATCAAACAACAAAAATATATCACCCAGCTGTTTGTTAAATAATTATAATACAGTGATATAAAGCTGATCCATGTTTTCAGCTATATTTTTTCTCCTTTCTGATAATGTTTTACTATATTTTGTCAGTTTTGAGGCTCCATATAATTTTGGTGTAAAAATTGTTTAGACAGCATCTTTTCAAATCTCTGTGTCAATAATCAAAATAAAAGTCTTTATGATAATGATGCTTGACTGGTAAAAAAGCAACCTCCTTTTAAAGTCTGATGCTAATTCACGTGCTCCAATTGATAAAAATAAGATACATGTGGCACAATAACAACAAAGTTCATTTTTTAAAATTATTTGATGAAAAGTTAATAACCTCATACCATTTACCAAATATTTCACAAATTACATAATATTAGTTAATATTAATAAATAAGGACTTTGCTTTTAATAATCCCTTGCATCTGCTACAGTGAATCATTTGCTAGATAGACAGTTAGTGAGTAATCTACATTCAGAATCACTGTTTAAAGGGCTTCCCCTCAGCTGGACCCTCCACATCATCGCTGAGAGCAGCTGACTCAGAGCATTAACCTCTCTGCAGACTTTGCTTCGAGTCCATCTGGTTACTTAGCTGCCTCTGTTTGTTTGTTTTTATGTTCCTTTGTGACTCATCATCTACTTCATTTCCTCCATCTCTCCTCTCTGGCCCCAGACCATGGGAAAAGCCTTGAGAGATCAATAGTGGAGTCTTTCTCCCACTCTCCTTCACTCTCTCTCTCTGTGTCTCCGAGCCAAATCGTTCCTGTGGGACGTCTGTAAAGATGGCTAACATGATTGCTCACTTCCTCTGGAACATAGTATTTCTCTATCCCATTATCATTGATGTATCAAGCACAGTGGACACATTATAATCCACTGTGCTTAGTCATATTATCATAAATTGTTATTCAACAGTTTTCCAGAGTGGAAATACCCTCTTTCCAGTCT
>NW_019445901.1:0-1551 GCF_002814215.2 Seriola lalandi dorsalis
GTTGACATAACTCACTGATTAAATTTCCATAGGCTATAGCTACTTTGCTACCGTTTAAATGGCATTCATCAAACTCAGTAGGAATATCAGCAGTGTTATCATTTACAAATTGCTGTGACCTCGGGTATTGCAGTTGTCCTTTGGGGATGGAGATAAACAACATGGACTGACTCCCAAATGATTTAACCAGAATAGCCAATGACCTCCGTGAGGCCATACTGGTGCTGATACCAAAAGAAGTTTCTGTCATTAGAAATTGTACCCACTTCAAGAGGGAATGTTCAAACCTACTGTCATTCTATCTCCACCTTCTTCAGGTTGCTTTACTCACAGCTGTGTAATCTCACAGATAAGGGTTAAAACAGACTCTGTTTGTGGCTATGGGAGTCAATCTGCCCTGGGGTGTGATGCTAACAATGTGATATGATGAACCTAAGAAATCAGAATTTTCTTTCTTTTTTTTCTACCCTAATGAGGAATGCTTAGTCAGTTTCTTTTTATCCGTTGCCATGTGGGTCAGTCACAGACGCAAACGTGCTTTTAATTTATGTATAAGTGTTTTAGACCTTCCACTCTGAGTGGTATTTAATATCAATACCCAGCTCACTCAAACTAAGATTTTCATAAATCAAGTGCTGCTAAAGTAATCAGACTGGCCACTCTCTAATTGATTTAGAAACTGTTTGGTTGATGCCCACAGGCCTACAGCTAGCTGTATATTCATCTGATGAAGAAACTGAATGAATATTGGATGTCCTTCCAATTGAAATAGAAATTGCTTTTCATGTGTTTCTGCACTGCATTCCTATATATTGTGATACCCCTGGGTTATTTTTTTATCCTCGAATCCCTATTTTTTCGATGTTGAGGTTTTTCTCTTTTTGCCTTTGTGACAATCTTAATACCTAAAGAAACCTAAAGGTTTACCGACATCGCCTAAATGTGGACTTCTGTGCATCTTGTCAATTTGTCCCACTCTTGTGTGATTTTCTTTTCCCTCCATGTGCCCCCTCTCTACGCCACTCGGCGGTGCTCACAGACTTCCACTCTCTGGAAATCAAATCGTCTAATCCACATGCCTTTGGAAATGGCAGAGGAAGCTTATAATACGTCGCCTCACCGTTGCAAAACGTGTGTTTGTTCTTAACAATAAAGAGCGGTCGGAACCGTCAGAGGAATCCTCCATCAGTGTATTTTAGTTTCGCCTCTGGGACCCGCATTTCAGCACCACGGAGCTGTCCGCCGTCCAGGAGCGAAGCGAGGGTTCAGCGATTCTCTGCTGCTGCTGCTGCTGCCGTCGAGGATGAGGAGCTATAAGATGACATGAAATGTGGTTTAAGCACAAAATCAAACCTCCTAAGAGCGGCAGCCACATTTTCAATCGCATCCTATCTGCAGCACAATGCTTTTTTTTTTACATGAATCGAAACATGTCAGGTGTAAATTGTCGTTAAGACAGCTTTACAGCTTATTACAACGAATAAGAACAGTGTGCATGTCAGTCACGAAGTAATAAATTGTTGACTTCGCCAATGTGTAGTTATTTGCTCT
>NW_019445902.1:0-1576 GCF_002814215.2 Seriola lalandi dorsalis
AAGGAGACGGAAGTTAAGAAGGATGATGTGTCTGATAGCAAGATTTTGAAAGAGGATGAGAAAAAAGAGACAGAAAAGGTTGATACGTTTGATATTAGCTCAATAAAGACTGAAGAGAAAGATATCAAGAAGGTCCAAGATGTAGATATCAAACCTGTTAAAGAGGAGAAGAAAGAAGAAGAAAAGGTTGATACTATTGATATTATCCCTATAAAGACTGAAGAGAAAGAGATTGAAAAGGTCCATGCCACAGATATCAAACCTTTTAAAGAGGAGAAGAAAGAAGAAGAAAAGGTTGATACTATTGATATTAGCCCTATAAAGACTGAAGAGAAAGAGGTCGAAAAGGTCCAAGATGCAGATATCAAGCCTGTTAAAGAAGAGATGGAGAAAGAGGCAAAGAAGGACGATATGGCCATTATTGAGCCAACTAAAGATGAGGAGAGGACAAAAGAGACAGAAATATCTGACATCAAAGTGATTGAAGATAAGAAAGAGGAGGAAAAGATGGAGAAGATAGATGTTTCTGCTACCAAGCCCTTCACAGATGAGCAGAAGGAAAAGGAGAAAGAGGTGGGTGAAATCACTGTTGCCGAACTCACCAAAGAAGAAGAAATTATTGGTAAAGATGATACATCTGCTGTTACCATGAAAGACGAAAAGGGGCAAGAGATTTGTAAAGATGCTATCTCAACCATCAGCCTCACCACGGTGGAGGAAAAGGATGCAACAGAGAGTAAAGACGAGATTCTTGTTGCCAAGCCAACCACAGAGCAAGAGAAAAGTAAAGATGATATCTTGGACACCAAACTTTCCAAGGAGCAGGAAAAAGATATGACAGCAAGCAAGGATGATGCTCTGGCCTTCAAACCTACAACAGAAGAAGAAAAGAAGGATGACATAAGTAAAGATGATACTGCTGCTATAAAACTTACCAAAGAAGAGGAAAAAGATGTACTGCCAAGCAAGGAAGATACTTCTCCTGTTAAACCAGTTGGAGAAGAAAAGGAAGAACAGGAAAGTAAAGATGATTCTGTGACCACCAAGCTTACCAAGATGGAGGAAGAGCATGTACTAGTATGTAAAGATGATGATTCCTCTGCCACAACAACTAAAGTAGAAGCGAAAGAAACACTTAAGGATGCTGCCAAACCAGTCATGGAAGAAGAAAAAGAGCAAGAGACAAGTAAAGATAAAGATGTCACTTCTCCTGTCAAACCTGCTATGATGGAGGAAGAAGATGTAATAATTTCCACTGTCACAACATCCAAGGACGAAACAAGCACAAAGGTTGACATCTTTGTTGCCAAACCCACCATGCAAGATGAAAAAGAGAAAGATATCAGTAAAGACATTTGTGCTGTCAAATCAATAGAAGAAGAAAAGGAGAAAGCAGTGGATAAGGAGGACAGCTTAACTGTCAAACCATCTGAGGAAGAAGAAGTGACGATGCAGGATCACAGTTCTGATATCAAACCTGTAAAGGAGGAAAAAGATGCAGACACAATTAAGGAAGAAACGTCTGATATCAAACCTGTAAAGGAGGAAAAAGATACAGTAACAATTCAGGAGGAAA
>NW_019445903.1:0-1484 GCF_002814215.2 Seriola lalandi dorsalis
GACAGACAGACAGACAGTCAGAGTCAGACAGACAGACAGACAGACAGACAGACAGTCAGAGTCAGACAGACAGTCAGACAGACAGACAGACAGACAGACAGACAGTCAGAGTCAGACAGACAGACAGACAGACAGACAGACAGACAGAGTCAGACAGACAGTCAGACAGACAGACAGACAGACAGACAGTCAGAGTCAGTCAGACAGACAGACAGACAGACAGACAGACTTCCTCCACACATGGAAATGTGCTGAGGCCAAAGACCAAATGAAAGACGAGGAAGCGACTGTCCAGACGTCGGCGAACACCGTCTCTGTCAGACAGAGGAAAACAGTCTCACTGCTCTTCTAGGACCTTTACATTTTCTCCTTCCACACTACGAGGTCCATTTAGTAGCTGCTCTGGAGCTTTTGACCATATCACAAACGGTCTTCCTCAGCAGACACAGAAATCTCTGACTCCATCTGCTGCTGAAGACCATGTGATGTGGATAAAAAAGCTCCTGAGCAGCTACTAAATGGACGTTATTAGGACTGAGTGGTTCCTGATACTCACTCATCTTCATCTTGGCTGAAGAGCTTCCTGAGCTTCACCTGCTCCTCCACATGTTTTTACCTTCATTCTGATTTGATCTCGGGTTTATTTTGAAATCCACAGAAGGAAGACCAATCACAGATCAATGGATCAATTGTTGGTCAGTTATAAGAGGAGTTCATGGAACAGAGTTCAGTGTGCAGATGGAGGATTAGACCAAAGAAAAAACAGACTGAGGTCCATCTGAAATATTCACCGTTGTGAAACACCAGATTTTAATTAGATTAACATCTGTAAAGAGTAAAAACGAAGCACAGCTGACGACCACCTGAAGGTGACTCAGCTGTAATCATGATGTATGATAATACTGACTGTGAACATCATCGTCATTTTATTGTGAAATTGTGAAATTTTTCTTGTAACTTTGAGAGAAAAATCTTGTTGATTAGAAACAGGTTTAAAACCAGAGAAAACAAAGATACATAAAATAATAAGAGCTGATGTTGAACATCAGAGCAAACAAACTTCAGTTTCCACCAAACTGATCCAAACCTGCAGGATCAGGATCTGAGTCGAGGAAGGAAAGATTTAAAAATAGCAGCAAACAACACTCGTCTGTTTACGTTGGGGCTTTTACTCTGACGGTCTGTGGTCTGGACCAGAACCACCAAACTAATCCAGTGTTGTGTTGTTGTGTGGGGCAGATTCCTGGAGCGGAGGGGCAGCTCCTCCACATAGTGAACGGAGACGTGGAGACCTCCAGGTACGAGCGCCATGTTGTTCTGACACTTTAACCACTTCATTCATCGCTGTTTATTATAGTCCACATGTTTTACAGCTGTAGAAACTACACTACCCATGAGCCTCAGCGGACGTTACAGTAAAATCAGACAGAAGCTGAATATGAGGCTCTCTGATTGGATGTTTCTTACCCGAGCTAACACCTGTG
>NW_019445904.1:0-2199 GCF_002814215.2 Seriola lalandi dorsalis
TCTCTCTCTCTCTTTCACTCTCTCTCTCTGTCTCTGTCAAGTAGTGCTTGTGTTAACCTCCAGCATGCCGAGACACAAAGGGCTGCTAAAGTGTTTAAGAATGCTTTATGGATGCATGACAAGGGGAGGCTGACACTGCTTGGGGTCAGAAAGTAACCAGGATGTGAATGAGATCAATTCAGTTTTACTGACAATTTGGAGCTGAGTCACACTTGATTTAAACTGTATGATGTTTGGACTTCAAAAGTCGAAGAGAAAAAGAAGACAATCATTTTTTTCCCCCAGGTTGTAACAAGTGCTTAGGTCAAGTCAGCAGGAGAGCAGGTTGCATGTGTATACAACCAGCTTCAGATTACATTACAACCACGTACATCATAACCTCGCATGCAGTGTTTTCATTCCCTCAAGTAATAAGAAATTTAAAAAGGCAAATAATCGCTACAAAAACTCTATATGCTGTACAAGTCCTGAGACAACATACACATGGCTGCCAAGATTGTCATGGTGTTTTAGGTGAAAAGATGACAGAAACACTGTGTTTTTCACTTTTCATTTATATTATCATTCATTAAGTTTTCGAAGATTTTTATGCAAAATTATTACAACCTTTCCTGCTTAGTATTCATTTCCTTTCTAAACTTAACTATATAGACTGCCATTTACTTTAAATTTGCATGAGCCAACATCTGACCATGATGTGCAAAATGACATAGATTTTAACACTAATTTCAAAATGTGATACAAAAGACACTAATTTTCACCTTGGCCTCCTGTTTGACCTCTAGTCCTACTTGGTTGGCTGTGGTGAGACTGCCACCTGTAGGCCAAATACAATTCACTATGCATTTTAAACTACTGATATTTTACTTCAGTAACTGGAAAGATACAAAGGAAAAGAGAAACGTTTGCTTACAAATATTGAGCAATAAATATATGAAGTTCTGCCTACAAGATACTGAAACAAGAAAAAAAAAAAAACATTAATAAGTTCAACATAATGTGTGTAACAACTAAAACGTTTTGTGTAATTACTGCTAGCTCTTTGAATAGCTCTAATTATGTCCTGAATCCAGTCAAAGCAACATTTGCAAGGTGTTATAGACAGACAAAAGCCGAAAGCCTCACTCGATTTGTCTGCGATCTTCTAACAATGCCTTGAAAACAGCGATTACCTCTCGTAGCGATTAGCTTGGTCTTTTTTTAAGATGGCTGCCCAGTGTTAAGAAGTAACGCGGTTATTACATGTCAACATGTCATATCTTAGAGTGTGTGCCTTCGCCAAATGTCTGCGTCGTCGCAGTTTATTTGAAAAGTGTGCTCTTCGTGTGTCTTTTGCGGACTGCTGTCGGATGTGTGTGTCGACAAGAAACGGCGCAGTCAGAAGAATATCAGGTGAGTCGAAGGATACTCTGTCTCAGACTGATATATCATAACCTGTGTGGCTGCAGCGTGATGGACAGGTTTGCCCCATTCGTCGAGGATTTGTGTTAAATGTTAATGTACCTCCGTGCTAATTCAACCCAGGGCTTTCTGCATAGTTCGTGTCATGTTAGACGAGCAAACAGCAATGTTAGCTCATCTTAGAGTAAGGTAAAATAATCTGTTATTGAGTCTAGCCTGAGGAGGTATGGTTGTTGGACATGTTTTTTTTTTCACACAGCGAGTAAACTACTCAGACGTGTCTTTTAAGATGTATTTGGTCCGTGTAATGACTTTAAACTAATAACTGTCTCTAATATTGCTGAAGACCTTAACAGCTGGTCAACCAAAAGTTTGACGGTTCCCAGCTCCTCCTCGTCCTTGAGCAAGACACTGAACCATCAGATGCTCCTCCTGTGTCTGCGATTAATTCAATTAATGTGATGTAACAGGCATTTGTTTTGTTTTGTTTTAACTGCAAGCATTAAGCAAAGCATTTTACTACCATTGTTATTAGTTGTTAGCACCATTACTATCAGCAGCATCACAGCCTTTTCAATGTACAGCATGTAGTAAGAGTCAAAAGCCAAGCCTAAGCTTTTGAATGCCATCATATTGCTTAGGGAATGGAGGCATGTTAATGGTGGACAGCTGTTTTTGTTTTTTCAGAGACACCTCTCCAGCTACAAAGAAGAAATGTTTCATCTGTACTCCCAAAGACAGAGTGTGCAAGGAAACGTGTACTGGAACAGTCTCAGCTGTTAGACGGTATGTTGTTGT
>NW_019445905.1:0-1555 GCF_002814215.2 Seriola lalandi dorsalis
TTCATTTTAATTTCATGAAAAATGTCTTATAGACATGATTTTGAGCAGGTGACTTGTTTCAGTAATAATACTTTGTTCATACAGAGCCGCAGTGATGATGTATTTTATAGGCCAACCCTGAAGTTAGCATCACCCTGGTTCGCTCCAGTAAAAGCCAATGAGATTAGTTTAGGATAGTGACACGTTTTGTAAAAAAAAAAAAGATAATGTTAGGCTGACAGTTTGTAAGAGTGCGAGCAGAAACACAACAGGGCTGTGACGGTGGACTGGTGATTAGATCTGTTTTCATGTTCGTCGTGATGATGTTTAACGTCCCAGAAAACCTCTGTAGTCTCATTTAGACACTTGTTTGCAACTGAGACGTAAAAGCTTCATGAAATCAGGAGTGGGATATTAACTGATGTATTTTATATCGTAGATTAAAACGTGAAAATGTCTCGAGCTTGTGTTTAAACCACAGACCTTATTTCAGTCATCTCACCGAAAACCCAGAGACTTCAGGACGAGGAAACAGGAGGAGCTGATATGCAACTCATTTCTGGGTTTTAGGACTCATTCCTGCAGAACTCTACGTACTTAGCAAGTTGCAAACACTGATACTCAGTAAAATGTCCAAGGACGACGTGTTTGTCCGATCTGATCTTGCAGAACAATCTCCACTTGAGCGAGCAAAGAAGTTCACAGTGACTTCAGACTGAACCTGTTTCTTCCTCTAACAAAAATCAACATCTTCCTTTAACCTTAACCAGAGAGCTGTTGTTGGCTAAACCAAACCACAGATGACACTGTGGATATGAAGCCGTGATCCTGGTGCGACAGTCGTATGTTTTATCCGTCCAGCATCCGCCTTCTGGCAACTCTGCTGTCATTACTACATGTAGTGTACATACATAATCCAGCCAGGGATTACACATCCTATAAAACATAGGCTACTTGTTCCAGTCTATGCCGACCACACACTATGTGACTTTCAAAAGAGTTCAGTCTGACACCAGACCATGTGTCATAAGTCACAAAGGTTTTACACTCATACTATAAGATTCTGTAAAGACTGGGGATCTTGCAGGGTCATTATTTACAAGACTAGATCCCTTTAAGATTATTTCACATCATGCTTCTTCTTCTTCTTCTTATTATTATTATTATTATTATTATTATTATTTAAAGTTAGTAACTCAACGCTTTAATTGTCATGATTTGCACCTAAAATGACTTTTTGGACTTTGTATTTATGATTTCCTGTTTTATTTTGAAATAATTTTCCTTGCCTCCTTTATGTGTTTTAATACCGGCCTCATACCAAACCGCTGACAGTGACCCCGGAGTCTCCTCCATGCAGCTCCAGCAAAACTCTCATGATTTTATTCCGACATTGGAAATTAGTCTGACATTTATATTTTTCTGAAATTGAGTGAAATTATTCTGTCTTTCGCTACTTACACATTTTTTCTATTTTATTGTTGTTTTCATCTTTCGCCTTTTGTAGAGCTCTTTGTAATCTGGATTTTGAAAAGCTCTACGATAAAGGTACCTGCATCATCATCAGTATTAAATA
>NW_019445906.1:0-1818 GCF_002814215.2 Seriola lalandi dorsalis
GGGTACAGCCAACCTGCTAGCTATGCTAATCCACCTTTACCTTGGGCACAGCGGCCCTGGAGACACAAATGAATTAATCAGCTGGGTTAACCGCTAGTGGGTCGAGTTATTGTACCATTTTTCCAAAGTGAAAAAAGGCAGCAGCCAAGAGAGGAGGAAATGTAATGTTGTGAAGACTAGCATTCTTGTTAGTAAAAGAGCAAATGCTATTGAGGGATTTAAAAATTTAAAACCAAATACTTGTAATGTTAGCTATCAAGCTAACTTGCAGTGCAGTAATCAAACAGATATTTTTAGTCACATTTTGAGTTTTTGTCAATCTGCCAGTTACTTAAATTGGAACAATGGCGTTTTTGATTTCATGTCACGAATGAGATCATTTCAACTTCCACATCAGCTCCACCTCTGACAAATGTCTGTATAACTACGAGCCTGTCTGTCTTAGTCCCTGTTAGCCTGACAACAACGACAGCAAGTATTTTTCCATTTTACACTCTTCTGACCATCTCACAAATCCCAGGGAATCCAGCGTTGCTCACAAGTGTGAAATAATGTCTTGTTGTGAGTGAAGCGCTGGATAGTATCTGCATAGTTCATCTGTTATGGTGTTGTTTTCTCAGCATGATAAATAAAATCCAAACATTTCCTAAAATGGAATGAAAAACATCGGAAGAGGCGCTACTTGGATCTGACAGTTAGGATGCCCTGTATAATTCAAGACATACTGGTCTGTTAATGCACGTCCTTCTTGACATGGCAACGTGGCTGAAGACAAGACAGGTATCAACTGCACATCAGTCTATTTTAGGGTCAAACAGTCTCACAAATAAACAAACAGACTTCAGTCACACATGAAGAATTTGTGCAGTGGCTTTTCTTAAAATGGGTCGAAACATAATCAGGCAGCTATTAATATACTTTGCACAGTCACCCAATTATAATATATGCAAACTAAATAAATGTGGTGTGTCCACACAGCTGACACCTCAGGTAAGGACAAGAGCCACGCTCGGCCTCAGTGTGAACAGGCTGACTAAAAACAAAACAAAACCTCCTTAACCACTTCCCAAAACACCATCACCTGCAGCAAGTCAACAACATTATAAAACTGGGTGCAGGGTTTGAACTTCACTGCAGTAGAATATAGAGAAAATTAGTTGCCAATCACTTTGATAATCAATGCATCATTTGTCAAATACACTTACGTACACATAAATATTCAATGGTTCCAACGTTTTTTTCTGTTTTGTGTCTTTGTAAACTGAATGTCTTCGGACTGATGGCTGGAAAAAAAAGAATCAATTTAAATAGAGCTGCAATGATTAGTCGGTTAATGTTTTTTTTTCAGGCTTTTTTGTGCCTTTATTGATAGTGCAGTAGAGAGAGACAGGGAGGGGGGAGGCAGAGAGAGGGGGGAGGACATGCAGCAAAGGGTTGTCCGAAGCCGGACTCGAACCGGGGCCAACTGCAGCGAGGACTGTGGCCCCTGCACATGGGGCGGATGCTCAACCACCTGAGCTACTCGATGCCCCTGTTGGACGATGTTTTGAACGAACATTAATCATCTGTTTTGACAACTGGATAATCGCTAAATTCTTTTTTTAAGCAAAAATATCAAACATTTAAATAACCCCAATGTCAGAACGTGTTGCATTTCTCAGTCTTACATTTTAGTAAACTTAATATTTTGAGGTTTGGAGAGTTGGAAGATCAGCAACCCCAAATTTGAAAACATTTAATTTGTCACTTTAGGCTCTGGGAAAATGTGCTGGACATTTTCCAGACATAACTTTAGTAGTAAAAAAAAAAAAAAAAAAA
>NW_019445907.1:0-1439 GCF_002814215.2 Seriola lalandi dorsalis
GGAGACTGGGTTGTTCTGTAAGAATGTTTTTGAACTACAAGTTTGAACTTTAAAGGTGAAGAAGTCACCATCCACTCTGTCTTGTGTGATATGCATTAACATTCTTTGGGGGGGGGGACTCATTGTACGTTATTTGTTTCCCAGAGATGAAAAAATTTCCTTGGCAGTGGATGGAACAATTACACTCGGTCTGTTGTACATGTTTCTGTGACTGTAGCTGAAGAAAGGAGCTCTCCGTCATCTTTTCAGAAGGAGAAGTCACAGAGTCAGACTTCTCTTCCCAGAACACAGTGCAGCCGGGTGTATGGAGACATTGTTGGAAGTGGAAAGCCGTTTTAGACACGACAATATATGGAGCGCAAAGTGTCAGGCTTATTATCGCTTTACAGACATTCTAACAAACATAAGAGGCATTGTGGAAAGTTCACTGTGGATGTAGTGGAGGGAGAAATGATTGGCGAGAGGAAGAATCAGAGGAAGAAAACCTATTGTTCTAAGATACTTTCAGGTTTGTGCCAGCAGTTTATTGAGAGCCACGGCTACATGTGGTCGTCACTGTTGCTTCTCTCATCCACGTCAACAACCTTAACCATCTGTTTATTATCGTAACCATGACGATAATAGTAATTTTAATACAAACCACAACCTTCTCCTAAACCGAACCAATTACCTTTCCAGGATCTTAACCATCCGTTTATTATGGTTACCGTAACGATGATGTTCGGTATGTCTGCTGCCGGTTACACTCCTGGATCGTATCACCTGTTTGGTTTCCCTGAATTACTGTGGCTTGAAAAACAGACTCTAATCTCACGTCACGGCAGCGACGAGTACCGAGGTCAAACGGCGGTCACACCCAATACTGACTTGTCACGGTTCTTTCTGTTTGCTGAAGTTAATTATAGATAAAAAATGTTCTTGGCATCATTTTTGAAAGCATCTCCATTTAACAGCATTGTCACTGTAGGTGGATTGTTTTTTGAAACAGGTATTTTTCTTAAGAAATGGGACGAGATTTCAGTGAGAATTGAGAAGCAGCAGCAGGATCTCCTCTGCAGGTATTAAACCCGACAGCTGATGCTGCCAGTGGCCACGTGTCCAAACAATAAGAAAAGACCAGTAACCAGTCTTAAAAAGATGAAGATGAATAATTATATTATTCTTTTCTATTTCTTTGATTGATTTTGGCGGCACAGTGCAGAGCAAAGGACAAACTCTGTGCAGTGAAATCTTACACACAGATACATTATACATGTTGCTGAAGTGACTTTACAACTGAGGTGTTTGCATTCTGCAGCCTCCTCTCTCATTGTTGTGTTATTCATGGTACGACTCCAGCACATCCCTCTGCTCAGCTGTGCTGTGTGTGTGTGTCTGTGTGTGTCTGTGTGTGTGTGTGTGTGTGTGTGTGTGTGTCTGTGTGTGTTTGTGTGTGTGTG
>NW_019445908.1:0-1478 GCF_002814215.2 Seriola lalandi dorsalis
AGTTAAAATATAGAAGGGTAAATTTGTTGTACGTGTATATGTTGTGGAGTGTGTGTGTGTGTGTTGGGGGGGGTATAACTGCTTTACAGCAGCTGCTTTTATAAGCTGCACTTACACTTTGAGGCCTGGTGAGTCTTCTGTGTAGAAGCGCCACATGCCACCAGTGCCAGCTGATCCTGTGGTCCTGCCACCGCTGCGTGTACCACTGCTAGTGGCTTTCCTGTGGAAAACACACACACAAACACACACACACACATATATGCATAAAGTAACCATAGTAAGACTGATACAGTATTTGAGTGAGGAAATTTCTCATTATTTCGGCCTTAACAAGACAATCCCCCACTTATCATCCAGCAGTTTCTCAGAACTTAATGATCACACTAACTGCAACCAAACTTTTCAAAACCAAGCCTCAAAAACCAACTCAAAAGAATCTTGAGACCATTAAATCTGAATGTACGTAAGCCATTTACCAAAAAATATATGCCATTATACACCTTATTAAAAGAGTAACTCCAACTACAGTAGCAGGTGATGAAAGAGTGGAGTGATTCATGGCTGCTTCACTCATGTGATGAGATTAAACTGAGGTTAATGAGGTAATGAAGAGGGTGATAGTATCGGTACATAATGAGAGAGGTGACAGTGAGCCTCTGATTACACACTGATTAAGCCCATAGTACAACATCTATCTGCTGCTCCAATCTACAGAGGGCACACAAATATACAGAGAAGGACCATGTAAAATTCATCTATCACTCTTTACAGTATGATGACATGAGCAGGTGGGGTCAATGCTGAGGGTATTTGGAAAATAATTATGGGGAGTGTGTTCAGGCTGAGACAATTGCATAACTTATCTTTCATGTTTGATTTAAAATGACCACCAATAGCTTTACATTTACAGTGGTAGTCTTTAGTGTGTAAAAAAGAGTTGTGTGACAGCTTAAGAAGAAACAAAGTGTCTCAGTAAAGTGTTGGGTCACTACAAGTCTCTGAACTCTACTGAAGAGATAAACACCATTCTTCCAAAATATATTCCCTTGCTGGGTGTTTTGAGGATGGTGGTAAAGATTGACATCAGCCAAAAATCATCTACAGCTTAAATGGATCAAAGTGTGAGGACTGTGAGGGCAATATGATATGATTCATGTGATTGTCAGACTTCACTGACCATTCAGAGACCCACTGTGGCCTGTGTGGAAACATGTTCTGACTTTTCCTTTTATTTATCATCCATCTGTGTGTAGTGTTCACTTGTGGAAAGTTTACCCTCTGTATCTATCTGCTTGGTTGAATGCAGTAGAAGTACAAGTAGAGTGTGTGCATACCTCTGTCTGACTGTGGAGCCTGCTGCACGGGGAGCCACTGTCTTACTGGGGGAACGGCCAGACGCCCCAACATTGGTTGCACTTGCTGCTGGTCCAGGCTGAAAGAGAAACACCAGATATAAAACATAAATGGGATTCATTTCC
>NW_019445909.1:0-1676 GCF_002814215.2 Seriola lalandi dorsalis
AAACAAGATTTCCTCTGAACAACATTAATCTCATTTACAACCCTGATAATCCCCCAAACCCCCCCAGGCCTCTCACACCCTCTGAGTCGTTAATCTCTCACACTCTTCATTCAACAGCTCATTTAGAAAAACATAGTCTGTTACGTTCATCACTGACGTGTGAGAGGAGACATGGTGAGGATGACGATGAAGATGAGGCTGAAGATGACAGACAGTCCTCAGGCTGATTTCACTGTCACATGAAAACACAACAGCTGATTGTGTCTGTGCAGCAGAATCACATGAAGTCAGTTAAACCTGATCAGGTCACATGATCAGAAGAGGAGGAAGAGGAAGAGGACGAGCAATCTGATGGGGATTGAGCTTTGATGTCAGTAGTGGACAGAATATTAGGAACACCTCCCTTAATCAGAGGGGACTCCTACAGCTGAACACTGAGTCTCTGAGGTCACAAACATAGTTCATCTAAATCAATGTCCAACAGTCAGACCTCAGGTGGACGTCCTCTCTCCTCAGGTGAGCCTTAGATGAGTCTCAGGTGAGTCTTAAATGCCTCCCAGGTGAGTCTTCGATGACTCTCAGATGAATCTCAGATCAGATGAGTCTCAGATGAATCTCAGATGTATTTCAGGTGAATCTCAGATGAATCTCATGTGAGTCTCAGGTGTATTTCAGATGAGTCTCAGATGCCTCCCAGGTGAGTCTCAGGTGAGTCTCAGATGAGACTCAGGTGAGTCTCAGATGAGTCTGAGGTGAGTCTGAGGTGAGTCTCAGATGAGTCTCAGGTGAGTCTGAGATGAGTCTCAGATGAATCTCAGGTGAGTCTCAGATGAGTCTCAGGTGAGTCTCAGATGAATCTCAGGTGAGTCTCAGATGAGTCTCAGATGAATCTCAGATGAGTGTCAGATGAATCTCAGATGAGTCTTAGATGAGTCTCAGATGAATCTCAGGTGAGTCTCAGGTGAATCTCAGGTGCGTCCCAGGTGAGTCTCAGATGAGTCTCAGGTGAGTCTCAGGTGAGTCTTAAATGCCCCCCAGGTGAGTTCTAGATGAGTCTCAGATGAATCTCAGATGAATCTCAGATGAGCCTTAGATGAATCTCAGGTGAGTCTCAGGTGAGTCTCAGATGAGTCTCATATGAATATCAGGTGAGTCTCAGATGATTCTCATGTGAGTCTCAGGTGAGCTTTGGATGTGTCCCAGGTGAGTCTCAGATTGATCTCAGGTGAGTCTCAGGTGAGTCTCAGATGAGTCTTAGATGAGTCTCAGATGAGTCTCAGATGAGTCTCAGGTGAGTTTTAGATGTGTCCCAGGTGAGTCTCAGATTGATCTCAGGTGAGTCTCAGGTGAGTCTCAGATTGATCTCAGGTGAGTCTTAGATGAGTCTCAGGTGAGTCTCAGATTAATATCAGGTGAGTCTCAGGTTAATCTCAGATGAGTTTTAGATGAGTCTCAGATGAGTCTCAGGTAAGTCTCAGGTGAATCTCAGGTGAGTCTTAGATGCGTCTTACCTTCTGTGATCCAGACGATGCGCTGCGTTTGATGGACGAGCGTTTGAAGGATCCGTTTGTCCCTCTCCTCCCTCTGCTGTCCATGTTAATAAAGTTCAGCTGTCCTCCACATTCATCCTCCTCCTCCTCAATCTCCTTCTCTGTCCTGTGTCTCCTCCCCTGTCT
>NW_019445910.1:0-1588 GCF_002814215.2 Seriola lalandi dorsalis
CAGTAGCCCCACCCCACTGTGTGCTTGTGGAGAGGAGCAAACCATGGAACACATCATAGAAGTTTGTCCTCTCAAAAGACTGAAAGGAGGATTAGTCACCCTCCATACAGCAGACCAGGAGGCAACTGCTTGGCTTAAGGACTTTGCATTCACTAAATAAATAAATATGGGGGTGACATCTCTCTTAATTCAAGTAAATAAACTATGGAGAAGTTCAAACACATGCCAAGTTCAAGAGTAAATCCCATTTAACTAAACCCACACCAATAATCCTGGGTGCTGCCAACTACTGGTGACAGCATGGTTTTTACACACTCCAAGGACCGGTGATGTCACACTCCTCACTGGTCCTACCAGGAGTTGACAGGGCAGGAGCAACAGTTTGGCTTTGAAATGTGGTTGGCTCATGAGTGCATAGGTCTTCAAAAAATGAAAGTGGCCAGCTACACATGACATTACTGTCAATGAAACACAAAGGGAGCTGGGAATGAACATTTAAGTTTTTATTTAGACACTGATAATGGTAAATAGACTTGCAATATTTGTAATGTGGACTGATCTGTGTTGGATGTGCTTGCACAGTAGCAGTAGAGATTTAAAAGGCCTACTGTGCTAACATGCTAACATCTATATTTGATTTTAAAACTATTACACCAGCATTGGTGACAGTCAGCATGTGTGCTTCCTTCTTACATTGGCACCAACCGATGCCAGTACAGAGAACTTGAATGTATTTGATTTGTGTGCATTGTGGTATTAAAATGTGTGAGATGAATGTACATGTCTATCCTGCTGTTTTCAGATGGCTGGAATCAGCTGTGAATAACCGATAAGTTATCTTCTACCTCCACACATCTAGGTGAGCTGGGTAACTGCATCTGCATCACAGTTCAACATACACATAAGCATGACCTTTATTCCTTCTGCTATAATAAAAAAGTTTAGTTAATAAAACAGAAAATGCCAAAAATAAATAGATATCAGTATGTACAGGTGGTAGTGCGATAGGCAGTCTGTGTTGTTTCTGCTGCTATACTACTCCCCTCTGGTCCTCGTGAGAGCGCTGGTGGAAGACGAAGGAGACAGCAGCATCCCAGGAGGCTTTCAACACCTGGTCCCTCAGGCCCTTCTTACTGAAGCAGTGGTTCCACTGGGAGAGGTCACTGGTGCAGTCACAGTCATCTGCAGGAGGCCAGACCTCTCTGCCATTCACACAGCGTTGACATCGAAACCTGAAAAGAGAAGGGATGAGAGGCTGCTTCAACACATGAATTACATTATGATCACACATTGTGATGGTAAAATGAAACCACAAGGGGCCAGATGTATAAACAGTGTGCACACAAAAGTCATGTCGTATTATAAAATAATGTGTGGTGGCAATGTGCGCACTGAATACCTATCACAGATTTCAGAAAGTGTATATTTGATTTTCAAGAGCAAGCTACACATGATAAGAGGAGATGTAATATAAAGTGAGGTGAGGTGAGAGACATAAAACATTGGGCCTGATGCTAGAACATCTGTGTGTTCTTATCCTAAACTTCATACTACATGTGTGGGAATGTTACCAAAGAGTAAAAAGAAA
>NW_019445911.1:0-1787 GCF_002814215.2 Seriola lalandi dorsalis
CACACACACACACACACACACACACACACACACATATATATATATATATATATATATATATATATATATATACTGTATGTGGTGTGAATTTACTGTACTATAATTGATGCTATGTTCTCAGTTTGATTGCATATTTCTTTGTCTATTTTCTGATGCACATCTCCACGTTCATCATTTTGCTTTCCTCAGTTACAGCAGTTATATCATGTGAATGTACAGATACAGTTTTTTTCAAATGCTTTCACACATTTTCTAAACTAGGTATATGTACATTTCCATACAGTGGTTGAAATGTTCACAGTACAAGAAACATCAATGCAATGTTGAAACAGAATATAGTTATTTTTCCAACGCGTTACTGTGGTAACTGTAGTACAGTTTGGTTATGAAGATTTTTACTCTGTATTTTTGCAGTTCTCTTTTTCTAAAGTCAGTCAGGTTTTTATCAAAACATTTTGAGTTTAAGTCTGAAGCTCTGGTGAAAAGGTTTAATTCATTAGTGACAATGTTGAAGTGACTGACTGACTCTGCAGGTTTGATTGTTTTAGAGACTTTTGTGCAGGTGATTTAGTGTTAGGAGAAATGCATGAACTGTTTTGAAAACAGCATTAAGATGGTGAGAATGATGCTTCTGATGAGTGAACTGCATCAAAGTGATTGAGAAAAACTAATACACAGTAAGTTTTAATAAAAAATTTCTTCCCATTTTCAAATGAATGTTTGAATAAAAAATGACAGTCCTACTGAACAGTGAGTAAATTAAACTCAAACTGTGATGAACTGTGACTGTATTATGGATTGATGTAGACGTCAGCAGTGACACTGACAGATCAGATGACAACAGGCAACAACACTTGATGGATAGTTTAGTTATTTATTATCATTGAATGAGTGTTAGATATTATATTACCTCACAGGACAATAACAAGTAAGTCAATACACATCAGTATCAGGAGTCAAATTATTCTGATTGTATTCATGAAAATAAAAATAATAGTAAATTAAAAAATAAAGTTAAAATAAAAAGAAGCTGATAAACTAGAGTAAAAAACGTGAAAATATATTTAAACCTTTAAGGAGAAAAAAAAATAAGACAAAGTTTTTATCGTCTATTTTTTGCTCAGGTGTTTTATATCATATATGTGGTCACACTCAGTGTGTAATGACTTGGGTTCAACTAAATAAACCTAAGCCACAATGAGGGGCTGCTACTGGGATGCGTAATTGACGCGTCGTCATGAGGTGGCTCCATAAGATAAATCAAAACATCCGACTTGTGCTTCCGATTATGATAACAGCCTTTGGTCTTCACTCACATACGTTATACCAATAACTTACATGAAAATAATCAAAAGGCTTAAACATTGGGCTCTGAACGGCGACGGTCAAAAACTGTGTGCTTCTCCCCGGTAAGCAACACACCTGAGGAGTAATTGCCTCCTCTTCTACTTGTACATTTCATGTGTTGCCATTCAATACGCCACCTACTGTGGCAACCAGTGCATTACTCAAACACACACACAAATACAAATGGCTCTAACAATCATTATCAATATGTAAAATGAATGTGAACTAGATAAAGAACTACAGATTTTCCCACATTTTTATTTTCCAACTTACTTTATATGCATGTTTTATCATGCAAGTGGCAGTCTTGCCGAATCTCACTGCTCACTGTAATAATAATGACTGTTTAAGTGGTCGAACATTAGTTCAATGAAATGATAAATTATGGAAAAACATACTGTAACTGCATGTAATGTCATCAGCAGTGAAGGTATCCGGCT
>NW_019445912.1:0-1941 GCF_002814215.2 Seriola lalandi dorsalis
AGAATACGAGAGCTGGATTTTGTACTTCTGATGTTAATGGTGAAGCTATAAAAACACGCACAACGTCAGGATGTGACAATTTACAATGACCTTGGAGCTGCTAAATACTCGTTTCAAAATCTGAGATTAAAGGGAAGTGTCACATAAAACGTCCATTAGCAATGAATCATCACTGTGATCTTGGGATAGGATCACATCCTGGGCAGAGTCATTGCTCTGCACGTTCGCTTTCTGGATTTCATGTGTAGTTTTTTTAGCAGTTGAACTGACTTGTGCATAATTATACTTTGCTATGTAGTAATTTTGTGGAAAATCATATGTTATCACGTTATCTTTCTGTCTTTTTCTTTTTTTTCTTTTGTGATTTAAATTTTGTGACCCGGACTAACGCTAAAGCTGAGCATCACATCTCTTTAAAGAGCACAGTAGTTTCATGCTGGTGCTTGCTGTAGCACATGGTGCAGGCTTCGTGTGGAGATCTTTATAGATGCATCACATTTATTGTCTTTGTTCTTTTTAATCAGAAATGTTAATAACAAAACTGGCATTTTGACATTTACTAAACAACAACAGTTGTGTTGGGGACACAAAAGAAATTCAAGCTGGTGTAAAATGGTATAAAAACGATGTTGTTTGCCTCAGTTACTTTTTACAAAGTAAATGATTTGCGCTATGGTGCAGCAGGGTGCCTATATATATATATATATATATATATAAATATATATTCTTTCATTAAAACGAAAGGTTGTCACTTGCAGAGCCACAGTAAAGCTGGAATCTTCTAATTCTTTGTTTATGATTTTCAGTCGACCATCAGTGTCTTTTCTCTCCACATTACCTCTTCTAACGATAACAAAAAGACGCCCAAATCACATCCACCGACTTCAAATGCTGTTAAATACAAATCTGTGCACAGAAACACTGGAATGATAGTGAACTATCACAGATAATTACATCCTGCTTTTCTTCAGAAATGTCTTACCTCTGCAGGCTCCACATCACAACTAAAGATGATGAATAGATTGAACAAAAACATATGGGCCACGGCTCAGATCTCCCTCTTTGATTTGGCTTTCATGACTTGTTTTGAACTGTGCAGAAATGGAGCTTTTTGGAGTTTTCTGCTTTTCTTTCTGCACATTTTATAATGACATTTCTGATGTGATGTGAGACTACAGCAGCCAGACAGGTATCCTACACAGGTGTTCCACCGCACTGAAGTTTACTTTGGTTTCAGTCCTGATAAGCCTTTGTGTTCTCCCTGGTGTCCACTCTTTGGAGTAGGTGAACCGTCTCCTAACAGTAGCTCAATATCTAATTGACAGACATGAGAGTGGTATTGATCATCTCATCTGACTGTTGGCAAGAAAGCGAATAAGCATATTTCAAAGATGTTGAAGTATTATTTTAACGGGGGGAAAGTGATCCCTTTGCAGATAAAAGAATCCCTGAAGTCATTTCAAACTGTAACGGCTTAGCAGATGACCTCAGCCAGATTAGACGCGATGCCAAAGATACAGTTCCCTGCCAAAGGAATGTCTGAAAATGACCAAATGTTTTCTCTCAGCAGAGAAAAGCAAAGGGGTCTGTGTGGCTGAGAAGAGGGCTTGGCCAAACAATGAAGGTTAGGTAGGAGCCAACATAATAGGAAAGGCCGGTCTATTTAGTTATGCTGGGGATTTTCAGAGAACAGCTCTCCTGGGAGGAATGACTTTCCACTGTGTATGAAACGCACTGCCAAGCCTGGCGACAGACAATGCACTGCAGAGATGCGATATGTATAATAATGGAAGCAAATCAAGCCGGGGCAATTTTTTTGTTCTCCCTCTCTTTCGGCTATGAAAACACTACAGGGGAGCTGTTAACAGGAATCCTTCTCCACTCCAAGGTCAACAGTTTTGTTCCAAAGCATCAATAGGGATGTAGACGGAAAAAAAAAAA
>NW_019445913.1:0-1486 GCF_002814215.2 Seriola lalandi dorsalis
ACCTTAACATTTCTTAAAAATAAGGGAATGCAGCTACAACAGAGATGATTTCTGATGACACAACTGTGCACAACGCATTCTTCTTTCTTTTCCCCTCCAGTATACAATGGGTGCTCATGAATCCAGGGGCGAAGCTTGCCTAGATTATCTAATGAAATCCAGTCACATTCACATGTAACATGGCTGGAAAGTCTTTTACAGTGAACCAAATATAAACACGGGCGAATAGCAGCTCTTAGATTGACATCAACTGGTGTCAGCCCAGGAAGTTCAAGTGTAATTTGTGTGTCATATTTATCAGGTTAGCTAAGATATATTGTCAGTTTTTAACCAAATGCTGCTTCTTTGTCATACAGTTGACACTGTTTTCCTCCATTTAATTTAGTTAAACAATCTACTTCAGCCTGTCAATCTTCTTTATGTGTGAGAAAAACTGAAAGACATCATCATTAATTTAATTTTACTGCTCAGTGATAAAACACTGATGTCATTCACTCTCTAATACGACCTTCTTGGCCTCATAAATAAGTCTGAAGGGCCACTGCACTTGTTGGTTCAGTTCAGTGTGGTTTTACATCAGATTGGGTCTCTCCTTTTTCTATTTGTGCATCAACATCTTTGCACTGACACAAACATAAACACTCATACACAGACATACGCAGGAATCATTTCAGATAAGTACTTTGACTGGCACTCATTCATTCCCCTCCCTGTCAAGTTGCAATACAACAGTTTGACCCTTTCTCTTATGTCAAATGCACTCACACACCGAAACTACTCCTACTACTTCTGCATTTTCATTTTTCAAATTTCTTTCCACAACAACTCCTCTCTCCCTCCTCTGTTTCTGTGCAGAATAACCTTCTTTCTGTGACTCCCACCTCGTCTTTCAACAGGGTGTGATGGAGAGTTTCCTGGGTACAGCTCTGGCTGGCACTGTCTTCTGTCTTTTCAGCGGTCAGCCACTCATCATTCTCAGCTCCACTGGACCCATCCTCATCTTTGAAAAGCTCCTGTTTGAATTCAGCAAGTGAGCGTCTTTGGAACCAAATTATGCTGAAGTACTGCTTTAATATTAGAATTAGAATATTCTTTGATAATCTCATTATATAGAAAAAAATCTTTTTACCTTTTAACCTTTTACTCTGTAGTGTTTTACCCCTTTTCAATGTTATGGTCATGATTTGAATTCAGTTCAATTCATAGTTTGGAGAACAAAAAGTTGATTTTTACCTTAAAAGAAGAAAGTCCTAATTGGGTTCTGATCTTTGAGATTTTCACCTTTACTTGAATAGCAAAGTGGACTCAGACCTTTGGAGCCCACTGTAAATATAAGGTATAGATACATGATACATCTTTTGACATTTAATTCGACATCCTATTCTAAATGCTCAGTCAACTCTTCCTATAGTAACAGCATACATATATACTGCCCGCTGGGTGACTAATTCATTCATTCATCAAATTGTTATTCTAATATCAAAAC
>NW_019445914.1:0-1541 GCF_002814215.2 Seriola lalandi dorsalis
AATGATGGCTGAATTCCATTTCCTGGTACTGTGCATGCTGGCTCCCTGTCACACTGAACAGAGCAGAGCCATTGTTAATGTTACTAATAGTGCCTGTGCTTTTACTACTGTGATAAGTCAAAATGTCTGCTGTGAAAAAGCCCTATTCTACCATGAGCCGACACATATTTTTATATACTGATATCTATATATCTATATATATATATAGATATATAGAGAGATTTATAGATATATATGCTGACCCAGTGAATTCTGATTCAATATTGCCATTAAAAAGTCCCACTGATTTGTGACACAAAGGCTTAATACAACAAGAGATATTAAAGTGATACCTCAGTAACTATACAGTGAAAGCACTAACAGCTGACACCTTTCTATGGTTTCACAGTATATATTGTCATATCCCCAAACTCTACCACAATGTGTAGACAAGCACTAACAGAAATTCAATCCCCAAAATCCAGGCTTTATACATTACTGCTTGCAACATTTTATTATTTCCTTTGGATGTAAAAACCTTGTTTACTATTCTTTTTCCTTCATCGTATTTACAGAGGAAGTCAGGGGAGTATTGAACAACAGGAAACTGGAGATGGTTTAGTACTTCAGCAAATGAGCTGTGACTCAAGAACTGTTAACAGGAATAGGTTTTATCTTCAGTAACTCATGCTTGTCATTGCAAAAGCTACCTGAAGAACTTAAATAAAACAGATTCTACTAATGGAAAAGCAAATAATGCAGCTAACAGTAATATAGCTAACAGTAAGGAGGCTTCATCCAACTTTCTCATTGCAATAACGCTAAATCATGCAACAAAGCAAAGAGTAATTTATAAGACTGTTACCTTTATAGACAATATAATATATATACGTATATATATTGCAAACCTCATCCTACACCCTCATTTGAAAAAATGATAGCGGCTAAAAAATATATTGTTTAGCAGTAATAATCAGTGTCTATTCGCTCGTCAGTGACAGCTTTCCCAGCTCAGCAGCGAGAGCCTGTGTGAAGCCAGTTTGTGTTGCTTGTTTTGACTGCGTGTCTCACTGCTTAACTGCTAAATAAGCTGCTTGATCAAAACAGAAGGCTGTTAATGACAAGCAGAGGCTGCTAGACAAACTTTTCACCGCAGGGAGACAATGTTACGGACAAAGAAGCCCATACAAAGACACAGAAGAAGCGCAGGAGACAGACTGACAAGGAAAAAGAAAAACAAGAATTAATAAAGACAGATAACAGGCAGGCAGACGGACCATGGCATAGTGATATGGCCAAAGGCAACAAACAACAGGCATTAATCACAACTGCGACAGTGTTTCCTCTAACCTCATTTCTGGCCTTGGGGCGATCAATGAGGATCTTCAGGGCCAGGCGTTCCTGAGTTGACTTCTTCACACACACTCTGAACAGGAAGAAAACAAGAGTCAAGAAACATGTGACTAAATATGATAACCCAATGTTTGTCACCAATGTGATCATTAAAAAGATCAGTAAGTTGGTTTCTGTAGTGTGGCACGTAACAAACAGTTACAGCCGGG
>NW_019445915.1:0-4514 GCF_002814215.2 Seriola lalandi dorsalis
AAGAAACAAGATCCTACAGCTCTAAAGTCTGTAAAGTTATGTGTTATGACTTTCTCAAAGCAGAACATTTATTTTTAAATTAATTTAAAAATAAATAAAATTTCTTTCATGGGAAATTATGTGGCTTTTGTTTGTAATGAACAGAGATGGTAAAAACAATGTTATGTTGTAAGGTTCTGTTTCCTGTTCACAGTGAACTGCAAGCACCAGGAAGTAATGACATCAAACCACAGACTCTCAGTATTAGACATAATGCTCTGTCCAGGATACCATATTGTGATTTTAATTATGAAGCAGGATTTATCAAGTAATAACTTTGTAATAACTGTGTAATACCAAGGTCTTGTGTGTATCTGCGTGTTTATAGGAAATCCTTGAGGAAGTGAAAAAAGAACTTCACAAAGTGAAGGAGGAGATTATCACAGGTAAGGTCCAGCTTGTGGAACTCTATTAATATTTGGAGAATGATTTTGTGTTACACCTGTATATTACTGTTTTTCTTTTCAAGTGCTGATCAAGGAGCTACAGAGTGCACAACTCAAAGATGAAGACTCTTGAGCTACTGAGGACTGGAATATAAAAATATGAAATACTTTTTTTTTCATTCAGTGGTCAGGCAATTTCATATTTTTACCCAAGAGAAATCATATGTTATTTTTACAAAGTCAAAACAGGCAACCTCAATAAACAGATCTGTATGTATCATTGTGTTTCTTCATATTTTCCAGTGGTACCATTTGAAGTCTGACTGATAATGGATTTTTGACAAATATTGTTATTTAAGAGATACAAAATTCTGATAACAATCTGTCAATATTGATTTTTCTACATGAACATATAAAATCCACAAACTTCTTCTTTTTCCTTTTTGATAAGTAACATGTCCCAATTTTTATTTCATTTTTTTTTTAAATATCTTGTTACTCTAGTATACATTATATATACTGAAATGTATATATAAATAAAATATATATAAATTAGCCTTGATACTAAATACTTACTTCTTTTTTTTTTACTTTAACTGATGTGCCTGTCATCATCAGACTTCCTCCTCCTACTGTACCGTCCCACTTCCTGTCCAGCCAATTAAATATTCATAAGGTTCAGCTGAGGTTATGTAGAAACTCCAACTTTCCCCCATCCTAGATTTGTGTACTGCTGTGCTTATTTACGTACTCACATCTGTAGAAAATAACAGCTGGGTGTAATATTGTTCCATTTATGGAAGAAGTCCTCTATAAATGTACTCAATTACAAGTAAAGTAAGTCTTGCATTAAAAGTATATAAGTATTATTGGCAAAAAAAAAGTAGTGCATAATGGTTGTCAGAATGTTAATTTATTTGATATGATTATTGATGTATTAAAGTGTGAGCAGCATTCAGTGTTATAGCAGGTTGAGGTGTTCAATATTTAAATATTTACTGTTAGTCACCAAAATGTATTTAAAAAAACTGAAAATTAGTTTATATCTAGCATGGGTACCCACATGAATCACACACTGCATCCATGTTTTTGTATTCTATACGTTGACTTGACATTGACCTTCCAGCACAAATACAAGTTCTTTCCACTCGTGGGTTTCTGGCAACCAGCTGTTAACAACAGGAATGAGCAGACAGGTACAGTATACTGTATGTTTGATATAAACACTGTATAATGTTTACCTGTCTGAGTTTTATAATGCTTGCACCTTTGGATGGGATTATTAAAATGAGTAGTTGATATGAGGGCACCTCGGTAGCTCACCTGGTAGAGCGCGCACCATTAAGGCTTAGTCCTAGCCGCAGCAATCATGGGTGTGACTCCGACCCACGGCCCTTTGCTGCATGTCATCCTCTCTCTCCCTGAATTTCCTGTCTCTCTCAATGTCCTGTCTGAATAAATGCCCAAAAATACAACTTGAAAAACTGTTCCATCTTATTAACTCTTACCCTTATTAGTCTCAATTATGAGAGCATGTGTAAGGCAAATCAGCACTGTGTATATGTGAGTGCGCTCATGTCACATGTTCATGTAAGCTCTGTGTCTTCCGGTTGCAAACAGGTGTTGCTCTTTAACAGCCTGATTGATCTCTTTCAGGTTTACAAGAACAACCAGACACACACACACACACACACACACTCAGGCAGGCAGAAAGCTGTTTATAAGTTAGTGCTCAGAGAGGGAGATAACAGTTCATGCCGGTAAAAAAGGCTTGTGCAGGTGGATCAATGTAAAATTATGTAATCAGGGCCCTATGAAACATAAATGCAAAGATTGAGTGGAGGAATACAATATTCAAAAAGTTTCTTGATCAAATATATCAGGCTATGAAAAATGTCGACAGCTCTGGGTTTATGAATGTGGACAAGTTACCAAATGTGTAATGTATGATCGGGTTCTACAGATAAATCCAACATGCCAAAAAAAAAAAATAAATGTATTATTTGGTTAGTTTCGCTGTAAATTTCTGTTATTGATTAGTCAGACTGGCTACAGTAGCTAGGCTAACCAACGCTATTTTAGCTCAAAGTCAGTATGAGTGTGAGAATAAGAAATTATTTTAACGTCATTTCAATAGCATCGCACATATGCCCACAATGTAACAGACAAGACAAACTTAAACATTTCTTTATCTGGAGTTATTTTGTCAATAAAGGCAGAGATATATGCATTTGTCGCAGGACTTGTCATAAAAGCAGGCCATGGACATCAAATTTGCGTATGCATCAGGGGGCAGTGATGGTCGGGCAGTGGCTGACCACTGTCAAGTCGCAACTGCCGCTGGGAAACGGTATGTGCCGGTGGAATACGAGTGGCATACCACTGGGGATTGGCATAGTATGCCACTGAGAGCATCGGCATAAACCGCTCCTCCACTAGCAGCATACCATTAGCCACTTTTCAATCTCGCCATCACTCGCTATCAGCCCAGGCCTGAAATTAAGAGACATGCTTGAAATAAAAACCGATCTGACTCTGCCTCAGCTAAAACCAATATTAAAGGGACATTATGAGGAAGATGACACAGCAGACCCGTACCAAAAACTGAGTCAGAAGAGTCAGGAGAGAGAGTCCGAGGAACACTACAGTGCAGACCTAGTCAAAAAGAAGTTTCTCAGATCAGTTGGTACAGGTCTGCTCAATGACAATATAAAATTGAAGTAAATGAAGCATCTAACCTTGAGGCTGAGTGACTCATTAAGCTTAAAAGAAACAGCCCCAAGGCACCCAGAGTGAATGAGCTGCAGACAGCCAGCAGATTGTGGGACAGCTCAGAGCGCTCATCAACTCAGAACACACAGTTGATGAGGAACAACAACAAGACTCCTAAGGAAAAGACAAAGGCAGCTCACCCCCCACCTGAGCCTGAGATGCACACCATGGTAAGAGAGCTTCAGTCAGAGGTACATTAGCTGAAATGGAAACGCATGGCGTTGGCATCCATGAGCACTGGCAAACCACAAAACTCCAAGCAAGTGGAAGAGAACAAAGACACCTGGAAAAAAGTTCTTTCTTTCAATGGTCCACATACACAACTTAGGGGTGGGAACAACCATAATCCCCACGATACGATATTATCACGAAACTTTCTTCCACTTATGTTATTCCTACACCAGACTAATGGTGTTATCAACTAAATGTCACCAGATAACAAAATCTATCTAAGTTTCATGCAGAAATAGTTTATTTTAGTAATATTGTGCACAGTAGCTCACCAACTATATGCAGACAGTGCTTTTCTGATTTATTTCTCCGATGGATATTTGTTTTACCAATTTCCTCCTGCACGCTGACCGTCACCTTTGCTGACCTCACTAGAAAAAAACAACAACACCATCTAGCGGACTGAAATAGCAATTGATTTTATAATTCTAGTACCAAAAAGTTCAATTCGTATTTGCAATTTATATAATAAAAGATCAGTACTTGGCATCCATGAATCCATACAATATTGCCACGCAAAATATCAGGATACAATGCTGTATTGTTTTTTCCCCCACCTCTCATACTACACTGTACTAAAACTACAAACGAGACCAACATGGAACTGATAGCTGATACAAATGTTGCAGCCCGGTCGGAATTTATCGCCGTACACACAGCTGGTCCTAGTTTGCGAAGTAACTGCGTTTCGTATTATTTTTCTTCTAACCTGCCTTTCCTATGCACACACTCACACTTTTGCATATACAAATACACATATAGACTAAAGGCATTCAAAACACACACACAAATAAGTCTCTCACTCTCTCTCTCTCTCCTTCACTCACACAAGTCTCTCTATGGCCCTGTTCAGACCTGGTATTAACATGCATCTTCAGTGATCCAATCACAAGTGGTCAGCTACAAGTTTGTCAGTTTCGCACATGCCTCTCCACATGCGTCTTGATTGATCACTTGTGACCGGATCTCACTTCCCTGTTTTGTTTGCAAATAAACAGGTATGCATTGTTGTTTTTAGCCAACGGGGTGCTTTTGTGTCTGTGTGTGTGTGTGTGTGTGTGTGTGTGTGTGTGTGTGTGTGTGTGT
>NW_019445916.1:0-1635 GCF_002814215.2 Seriola lalandi dorsalis
CCAACATTGTCAGTCAGTACGAAAACTTGCACACCCCCAGGAGAACACTAGTGCTGATGGTACAGTCAAACTGCTGCTTGCTGTTCCTTGTTTTGTATTGATTAACATTTCAGCCATATAAGTAAGATATGCAAGTCAAAACACAAACTGCTGATTAATACATTTTACCTTCAGTTTGACTTTAAGTTTAACCCACAAATATCACAAAATTGTCCATAAACGGGAAAAGGGGAGAAGGTGGTGTTTCACATGTTGTGATATAAAACACATTTGAACTGATAATAATAATAATAATAATAATACATTTTATTTAAAGGCGCCTTTCTTGGCACTCAAGGACACCGTACACAGTTACACTAATTGAGATTAAAAACATATTAAGAATTAATTAACAACAATAAAAATGAAATATAAAAATAAAAACAATACAAAAGTGACAGTAGAGAGTAGCAATGATGGTCGGAGTGGGACCAAAACAGCTCGCATACATGATAGATGTAAATGTGGAGGCAGGGTGTAGGAACAGATCTGTCTGCTGTGAATATCATACTGAAGATGACTTCCCATCTGGTGCATGTATAGTAAACACATCCCATCTCAGTGTAATGGCTGCATGTCAGTGTCAGTTTGACATGTCTTGCTGTTGTGTGATGTTGTAAAGCAGCTGTGTGTTCAGAGCTGAACAAGCAGCCGTCTCTGCTGTGGCTCTGCTGTTTGTCAGTGTGTTTCTGCTTGGGGGCATGTCACCAGGAAGCCAGAGACACTTCACAGGCATGAGGAGCCTCTGCATTTTAATTCTTGTTAACTGAGCCTGCTTCAGAACCTTGCTACCCAATTAGCAATTAGCCAGCTTTTTACATGAGACCTTTGCTGTGGTGTGTGATCCTCGCCTGATTTGTATGCAGTTTGTGCAGACGCTGATAAGAGCACCTGGACTACATGTGCAGTTTTTTAAATTTAATTTTATGAGGATTTGCATCCAGGACTGCTGCAGGGCTGGGGTGAAATAACATGGCCTGTCTTCAAAAGAAGATCTGTACACCAAGCAAAGCAAATTGTGTAGGACTATGCTTTTTTTGTGCAGGTAGGTAATTTGCTCCCTGACTAATCTGCAGAGATAGGGAGAAGTTCAGAAAAAGCACTTATACAAAGAACAAGCTGTAGCTTGGAGGCTTGTCAAAAAGCTGAAGAAATTAACACTAAGGTGTAAAAGCTGGAACAAACGAGGATCTGCACAAAGCTTGAGGTGATGAGAGGATGTATTTAAACATTTGCTTGTGAGTTCATTTAGAACAAGCTATTTTACCATTATACCATACATATGTATGTGTGTGTGCACATGTATCTGAGGATAATTATTTCACTGCAGTGATATGAGACCTATCAAAGTGCGTTAGTATACTGAAGTGTGTGTCTTTGTGTACATCACATGAAGAGTGGATGGTGGAGGCTGCATCATGAACTTTAACTTGCAGTTATCAGTCAGACTCTAACATGTTTTGATAACCAGGAAACACAAACCATGATTTTTGTTTTGTCTCTCAGTGCAGGTGAGTTTTATTTCAGTAAACATATCCTCAGAGCCGAGTACAGTACAGTTAGATCCCAGTCGCTCCCCAACCTTAAACAAGTGCC
>NW_019445917.1:0-1715 GCF_002814215.2 Seriola lalandi dorsalis
AAAAAAAATCCAGTTACTGGAGTCAGAACTTAATCACATTTTACCAAAACACGGCTTCTTTTCACTCTCAAACGGAGCATGGATTCCTTTTTGCTTCCTGACGGCGAGCACAAAGGCAAACGCCGCCTTCCACGACTTTCCCCACTGATTCTATCTGACTGCTTTTTGTCATTAATTCTAGGAGTGGCGACACCGGATCCTATTCTTCCTATTCTTGCTGAACGGTCTGGCGATTTATCCAGATAAAATTCAATTTCTCCAGCTGACAGAGCAGCCCCCTCCGACGTCTCGTCCTCCCCCTCCCTGCTCCCAGCCCGCTGACGGCCAACCGGCCTTTAATGCACACAATTGATTCTGTGGCCTTTTGAGCCATAACAACACGAGGAGCTAATAAATGGGAGAGCCTCCACACTGAGTCTGTGACCCCAGATGGATGACCCTGCCCGGCCCGATAAGAGGCAGCAGAGGGAGGGACAGCGGGGAGGAAAGCTGGACTGATGGGGGCAGATTTTCAGAGGTTTAGTGGAGGACAGTGAGACAGAAGAAAGAAGAAGAAGAAGAAATAAACTTTTCCTCTTCCTAAAGCCAAAACCTTGGAGATATTCTGGCCTAGTTTACTATTTATACATGGGTGGACTATGTATGTGCGTGAGTACATGCGTGTGAAATGAAGTGGACATAATGGGGACGGATGAGGTCATTCCGGCAGTCGGGGCGGTACACCTGTAGGGGCCGCGGCGCTCGATGAGAGCAATGATGTATGGAAGCTGGGGCCGTGTTCGGACACTCAGCACTCAGAGTGCCGTGCAGCCCGGAATAAAAAATAAAAAAGTCACCATCATCACCATTATCACAGTCATCATCAACCACCATCCATCATCACCTACATCGCCCTCCCCATCATCATCATCCATCATCCACGTCAGCAGGAGGAGTGGAACCGGTTGGGTAAATGTAGGCGGAGTAAAGTGAATCAGTAATGTCCTTCCTCTGCCACATCACGGCCACCGTCACCACCACTTTTTTTTTTGTTCTCCATCTTTGTTTTTGAATCCGTTTCCCAGAGATGATCGTAGCTTCAGGTTCAAGTCCAACTCCAACTCAAAGTCCAGGTTCAGGGTTATTGTCATTTCCACACATAGTTCCACATGCATACAGGGAAAGCAAACGGTTGTTCGTCAACACCGCACCGCCTTGAGGGTGAGACTAAAAGTGAGCACTATTGTAGTAGGAGCACTGAAGCTGTTCTGGAGGCTTGTGCAGGACCAATACTTTACTCAGACAGTCCTTTTTTTTTCTTTAGTTTAACACCCATCTGGAGTTCCTCTTCTAATTTACATGCCAGTCCTGACCTGCTGGAATAAGGTCACGCAAACATTGAGAGAAAAGTTGAGGCAAGTCAAACTTAATGTTTAGAGGACAATGCACACAGAACATCCGCTTCACCGCCATCAGTCTCCATGTGCGTGATATCTATAGAAATAATCTACATCTGAGTCATCAAGTCATGGAGTTCACATCAGCGCAAACCAGACAGCCTCTGACCTTAAGCAGCATTAACGTCACAGTGGCATTCAGAGCAGCACTGTCCCCAAGGGCTGAACCAATCACAGCGGACAAACCCCACTGATGTGTCAGCAGGGACACGGACCAAAAGGAACAACAGGGGAGGGGCCAGCCCAACAGGTACACAGGTAGGGAGGTAGACTATTTAA
>NW_019445918.1:0-1838 GCF_002814215.2 Seriola lalandi dorsalis
AAAAAGAAATATGTGAACATGTTCACTGTCTGTTCTCTGAATGAAAGCAACTGGCAAGTAACATACACAGTACACCAGAGAAACTTCTGTTACTTGATTAGAAGTCATGGCACTGCTTTTTAGCATTTATGAAAGACTTTTTTTCCTGCAATTTCATGTAATCTAGAGCTTTTATTTATAGATATGGTTGCCAACAGACTCATTTTATGTATTTTCTATACAGTACATAGTATAGTATTCATGCCCACGTTATTAAAACCATGTATGGCTGAGTGCTTAATTGACTTCTTAGCATACCAGTGCAACCCCTAATGTAATACAAAACATATATCTACATTTATTGTTATAATTATATTGTTACAAGCCCAGGCCTCCACTGTGACCCTGCCCCTCCTCCTCTGTCTGAACTACTACCTTCTGCCATCTGATAGAATAACTCACTGATGCATGAGGAAAAACATTTATGGCTTAGTTGAGTATTATTATTACTGATATTGTTGATTCAACACAATAACAATTCAGAAAATAAATTTGGTACCACTTTACAATAAGATTACCCTTATAAAGGATTCATGAATGGCCCATAACGCATGGATTAATTAGCTTGTTAACACTTTGTAATTAATTTATAAACTGTTATAACATGTTAGATAAAAAGGGCAAAACTGACCTGTTGCTTGCCAAATAGTGAACCCACATTTATCTGTACTGTTAAGCCTCGAATCTCATTCGTTACTGAGCTTCCTTTGTTTTCTCCATCATCCAACATATGTACCTGTCTTTTGTTAAATTACAAGCAATTAACCACCATCAGCATCTTAATGGTCAAAAGTTTCAATTGGCATATCATATTACAGCATATCTGGATTGGCAATATTGTTTACCATGACATGCTATCATGAGCCATCCTCATTATACACAGGAGTTGATATGACATATGCTATCAGATTGTTATGCACAGTGGATAATAAAATAGAGATGCTTTTTGTTGGTCAGTCTCTTGTTTGGGACTTTGGCATTCCAAGTATAACACAACTGGTATCCTTCCTTTACTTGGTCTACTGTTCATCCATTCTTTGACTCACTCTACACAAATCTGTGGCCTGTTGTTCACTGAGCTGACTCTCTCCCAATCCATCTTCATGTTTCTTGGCATCTCATTTTTTACAACCATTTATTAAAAAGTTATTACCATTTATAACTATAAAAAGAGAGCCCTATTGTAAAGTGTAAAACCCTTTATCATTATTTAATGAGTTACAATAAGGCTCCCTTTTACCAGTTATAAATGGTTGTAACTCATTAGTAAGATTAATGAGTAGTAAGCATTAACTTAATCTTGCCAAATAGTGAGGCTGTATCAATGTATGAAAACTGTTATAACTTCTTTATAATTATTTATTTATGATTTTGTGACTGAATTAATAACCTAATTATAAACTATTTCTAAATCCTTTATAAGGGTAGACTAATTGTAAAGTGGTACCATTATTTCTTTAAGCGAATTGTTGTAAAGTAGCTACTTCCTGCACAGAACTGTTAGTGTAAGGATGTTGCCTTCCTCACTCTACATGCAAATCTAGTTGATGGAGATTCGGTGCTTCTTACAACCAGAGGTAGCTACAGCCTCTCACATTTTTCCAAATATATTAGTGATATTGGGTTAGGGAGGTGGGAGTTTAGAGAGAATAGTAGACAGCAGTAGTGAATGAGATCTGTTAACTGTATATGTACCAAATACACTGACTAGACAGTGACAGACAACAGGGGTTATATTTAAATCTTTTGATCAAAATTATTGCTGAAACAATTTAGTAGTCGCTGGACGTCCCTTCCAA
>NW_019445919.1:0-1481 GCF_002814215.2 Seriola lalandi dorsalis
ACTAAAGGAATGGCAAAAAAAAATAAGTTGATTATTTATGCAGCAATGATCAAGTACGTGTGCGTGTACCTTAGTAGGGAAACTGCGTCCGAGTGTTGCGCACGTGAACTGGCGGGTCATGGTGGGAGTGGCTTTCTTCCTGGGTAAAGTGTCACTTAAATGGGAGCCACTATCTTTCTCAGACCTCTTCCTCTCCTCCAGCAAACGGAAATGCTGATCGCACACAGACACACAATAGAGGGAAGAGATGAACACAGTTAAATTACCAATTATTCATCATTACCATTCATATCAATCAAAATCACTGGTCAATATTATCCAATTTCATTTTACTTCATTGTCCTACTTTTTTTAGTGCCCCTATGTGCGGGTTGTTACTTTGGTGACATCTGGTGGTAGTATAAAAACAAACAAAAAAACTGTATGCTGAAAATTAAAGCCATATTACATATATATTTTTATTTTGATTGATTATCCATGTCAATAAATACTAATTTATTCACATAAATAGTCATTTATTCACATGGCTTATTCACATTATTTTTTATTTACAATTCACAATACCTGCCTGTGATGATGATGGTGTTTTTTGACAGGAAGAGGAGGTGGGGGAGAATCAGGGAGGGGAGAGGGGTCTCGATATGACACCATGTTCTCTGGCCAATGCACACAGGGTGTTTTGGGGAGGGGTCGGGGATTTAGATGGGAGGAGGAAGAAAAGGAGGAAGAGGAGCTACAGTCAGCAGGTGAGGAAGAATAATATAGCTTTGAAAAGAAGAGAGGAACATGTCAGAAAACTGAAATAGTGCAGAAGAAGAAGGAAAATTGAGGAAAATAACACTTATTCACACCTACACACTTTGCATCATCTGTGTCTATGGTCTAAACTACTCACACAAGCCCTTCACACCACTACACACACCTCATCCTCCAGTGGTTTGGGGTTGTCCTCAGGGGAGGGGTATGCCTCAGACTCAGGGGAGGCATTGACCAGAGCAGGGGCAGGGGTGGGTTTTTGGTCTCCTCTAAGCTGTGAGTAAAGCTCATTGATTTCACTGACTGTGACATAGCCCTGGAAAGTATCATAGAGAAATGGGGAAGAGAGAAGGGGTGAGGCATAGCATGAAGTGAGTCAGCCATATTAATATGTTATGGTAAATTAGTTGTTAGAATGATGCAGACTTTAATGGCAAATAGAGCAAAAAGTCTCGTCACTTAGAAACAAGTTACTTAGCCAGACACAGCACTGTTAACAATGATTGAGTGGAGTACACAAGACAATAAACATTCTTACAAGCTTCCCTCAATATTAATATATGAGCATACACTGTACATAGAATTAATTATATAAATCTCTCCTGTAACTTTGTCTCATCATGCATTAAAGGGGTGGTCAGTTAGAGCCCAACAAGAAACCAAAAGGGGACAAAGAAGCAACTAGAATGAGAGGAGGAACAGATGGGGAGTAGAGATGTCTTGAG
>NW_019445920.1:0-1567 GCF_002814215.2 Seriola lalandi dorsalis
CCTAAGTCATTTTTTCAGGTTTTTCAGGAAACACAAAAAACTCAACAAAAGAGTCACACTTTTGACATAGGCCATTATACAACCGGGGGTAGAATTGCATGTTCCCCTCAACTGAGGATTCAGGCGATTTTACCAGAGGTGGCCAGCATCATGAGGGGGTGATTTAGGCAAAAAAAACATTTTTGTCAAAACATGACTTAGGCCATTATTTTAGGAAGGTGACGATATGCTTCAGCAGTTGGTTGGAAAGTATACTGATTCTTACTTGCTATGGCAGTGTAGCAGCAAGTCAATGATGAAGGTCTGCCAGGCTTTCTCCTTACTGAGTGTGTCCAGAGCCGTGGGCATGAGGGCAAAACACAGTGTCATCACTTCCAGGGCCTCGCAGCACACCTGCTCATCTTCACCATCTGGCTCCTTAGCTGCATTTGTCTAACAAGAAAAACAAAGATGAAATATATTATGCAAAAATGGGTTGTATCTTGCTTTTAGCTCAGGACCTTTTACAGCCAAGCTTTTACTGCCCTGCCTCCTAGGTTATACAACAGTCTGCATATCTATTAAGGAATGATGTACAGCAGACTTTATTCCATTATGGATGTCAACCACTTTAATGTGCTCTTGTGATGTTTTTTAAAATATATGGAGGACATTTAATAAAACAACTCTCACAAACAGAAATATTCAAAGGCAACTGAACATTTACCTTCTCATATATCTTGCTGATTTCTTCATTGGAACTGAAGACGAGCTGCACTGTACCACAGCCTGATGCCCACACTATTTTCTGTACCGCTCGGATCACACAAATGTCTGGGATGTACTTTGATGCCTGGAAGAAATTCTGGTGAAAAAAGTAGTCCAACAAAATCTATTATTACAAACAGTACCACTCAATAAAAATAGATTATCATCCTCTCATCCTGTGTTCGTTTGAATTTAAATTTCTTGCAATCCTCTTCTCAACTTTACATATAATAATATATTAAATATCATATTTTCAAGAGTGGGTTTCTACCTTTATTAACAGCTTCTGTGTTTATACTCTAAACCTTAAATTACCACCTGTCATTCAGTATAAACTATTTAAAATATTTCTTAAAATTCATTACCATCGCCACTTCTGAGTATTCAAATCTTACAAATCCCTGCATAATCATTCCTTTAAGATTTTTTGTTACCTCATCAGAAATCTGCTGGGCTAGGCGGATGGCTACGTTGCGCAGCATGCATTCTGAGGCAGGGTTAGGGATGTTTTGCAGGGCACTCTGAAGCACCAGGGCCTGGTCATGGGTGGCCTGGTTAATCTGTTGACAACGCAGGGCGGGGGGTGGTAGCGTGGAGAAAAATGAAGACATGTCACTAGAGATATGGCAGTCAACCATTGAAGAAGTAGTTATACAGGTATGTGTCTGTGTGAGTTATATGTGCGGCCTAACCGGAGAGACAGGAATATTTCCCTCAGCGTTGGGCTGGCAGGCCTCAGCCACAGCCTTCACATGTCCAAAGCCCACAGCAGTAAGGAGGAGCTTAGCTATCTTCAGCGCGTTAAGGTAAGCCCCACGCC
>NW_019445921.1:0-1543 GCF_002814215.2 Seriola lalandi dorsalis
TTTTTTTGCAATTTCCGTGACCGCACTAACCAGGCACAGCAGGACACACAGTGTGGAAGATAATGTGAATACATCATTAGTAGGAAGAATACAGAATCAGCAGGTGGAGTCAGTCGAGCTTCAGTAATGTCCAATCACAATCTCCTTCCCTTTAAAAGCAGCGATAAAGGGAGAGAGGCCGAGGTCTCTGAGAGAAAGAGAAAGTTCATCTTCATGAATGACCCGAAGTTCACAAATAATAATAATAAGAAGAAGAAGAATAATAATGATAATGCTGTAAGTGGTATAATTAACTGGCAGCTGTTATATATTGGTGCAGCCGCTGCTGGTTGTAGTTCTTTTCCCATGCTGCATGTTAGTAAGTAAACATAAACAAGTAAAGAACAGAGTCGGGGGGTTTGCTATTTATTTTTTGGAAAAACACACAGGGTCAGTTAACATTGAATCTCTTTATATAATTAATGAAGGTGTCCGCACTGTGTCAGCAGTGTGTAAAGTAAGCAGGATTGTGGAGAGGTGTGTGTTCACCTGTGCCACAGAGTTGGTTCCGAGCAGACGGAAAAACAAATGAACATAATCCACTGAAATCATGGAGGGTGTTTCTGCCTTTGCAATTTGCACCATACGTGTGTTTTATTACCAGCTGTAACAGTGGGGCTGGGGCTTGTTTTCACCTTGTGAGCCTGTGTTTGTGTTTGTGTCATGGCAAAGTGTGTCCTTGAGACATCTACTATAGTGGGAACTGCCTCAGAGGTGGTGTTGAGGACTTTGGCAGTTTATATGTCTGATTTTGTCACAGTGAGTGTAACAACTGTGAAAGATACAGTCAAAAACTTTACAGGTGTGTAGCTGAGATCAAAATGAGTTTGAAAAAGTAGTTGAAAACATCAGACGCTACTTTATTTATTTGTTCATTTGTTTGTTTGTTTTTTATTATTTATTAAATCGAACCATTTTCATGCCAAACAGATGCAGATAAAGAAAATGGGTATGCTGAATTTAGATGGTTGTATTAGCTTATTCAGGAATTAGTTAAATGTGTGTTTTAAATTAGCGTCTATGTCTTGGAATTTGAGAACAGCTTCTGTTGAGATTGCACCTGAACACATCATCTGTTGTTTCAGTTGCTCTTTATTTTATTGAGATACGGCCGAGGAGGCACCCTCTTGGTCGGTTCCTCTCCGCCCTCAGTGTTACAGGTTCACGCTGCCATCGTTCCATCATGTAAACCAGAGCTCATGTGTCTGTATTCCCTCAGTCCCTGGTCGTAGGTATCAGCTGAAAGGTTAGTCATAAGGAGGTGCTTGTAGCTACGCATATATGTCTATGTATGACAGTGGTGTCACTTACTCATGCAAGTACTCATGTAATAATGTAGTAATAATATAGTATTGATCTTTAGTTTTATTAGTGACAGCAGCAGAAAGCTTTGTGACCGCTATTAGATTCACAAAACGACATTACCACAGCGCTACTGGTGACACTACCGCCCAACCTACTCAGCACTCATGTATTAATTTAGAAATAACTACTGAGTACTCAT
>NW_019445922.1:0-1520 GCF_002814215.2 Seriola lalandi dorsalis
CTGCACAGGCAGAAAAATATTTTTTTTGGGCTCGCAAATGCACAGGTTATAAAAGCAAACACAGTCCACAGATCTGCATGTTGTCACAGTCTAAATTTCATCAAAACGGTGTGTTTCATATGAGCTGGGTAGTTAAAGCTTAAATAAGTAAAAATCAAATTCATGTGGCAGTGGCGGGAAATCAACGACCAGTTCATGATATAGAGAGAGAGAGAGAGAGAGAGAGAGAGAGAGAGAGTACGCTCCAGAAACTAGCAGGACGAGATACAGATGGTTTCATCAATGCGACAAAAATAAGACAAAAATAAAAGTAGTTGGGGGGGATTTCATTTTAAAAAGCGTCACACACCTGTGGATGTGGATAACGGATGGTCACATTGTCGGTGAAATGATAAACAAGTCTAACTCATTTTCCTCTCTTCGGCAGTGACGTCACACCCACAATCACACACACTGCCTGAGACCAGAGGACGCGGAGGAGAGGAGAAGTGGACAGTGGGTGAACCTGAGGTAGCAAAGCCAAATCAAATACACTTTGGAACTGATAAAAAATAATAATAAAATAAAAATGCCTTCACGCATTAGTGCATTTTTCTTGAAACCTCTGAAAATAATTTTACACTCTCAAGTCAAAACTAGATATCTATAAAAACTATACAAAAAAATATTAAGACAAAACTTTTCTAATTCAACTTTCTTACAAAATTCTGGGTCCTGAGAAAGAACATGAGTCCTACTTTCCAGCGTACTGAAAATAAAAATTAAAAAAAGAAACGTAGCATCCTTCACATGCACAAGCTGGAAATTATAGTAGGAAGGTGTACTTACAATTATTCATAATAGCCAAAATGATATTGTAATTCTGAATATGGGAGCAAAGAATAAAACTTAGAAATTATGCAAGGGGTGCATTATTCTTTAAGTATCAAAACAAATGTGTATGTACAATAATATACATCCTAACAAGACATTCCTAGCGGAGGCGTTTATTTTGTTTTCCCCATTTTTTAAGATTTAAGATTTTAAGATTTATGTAAAAATTCTTGAAACAGTCCATAATTACAATGAGAGTCTTTTTCTTCCATCTAAAACTTGTAGCTTCTTCAGTCCAGAAATCCAGACCGTTTTAAAGATTCTTGGTTTAAACAATAAAAAAGTCAATTCAGTCAATCCGTACGCATTTGCTCTTTTGTTTTTTGTTTTTTTTGCGAGCCTTCACAGCCATTATACTGGGTGAAAAAATAAAAAAAGGCCTCAGCTCGAGCGTCCAGCGTCAGGTTCCTCAGTAGACACGGGGAATGATCCGGTAGCGAACAGTCCGGCAGTACTCGTCCCACGCCGACCCGTACTTCCTCCTGCACTCGCTCATGTCGCGCGAGTCTCGGTGCACGAGCAGAATGATGAAGTAGATCATGTAGTACCACGGCAGCAGGTGGCTGAAGCCTGCACATGGTAAAAGGACAGAAGAAAAACGATTGACTTGTCTGTAAGTTTATTTGAAAACAATGTAATTTGCTTTT
>NW_019445923.1:0-1815 GCF_002814215.2 Seriola lalandi dorsalis
ATTTGTGATAAAATTGTTGCAGTTGTACAGGTTGTTTTAAGTCAACTTACATGTGTATATATGACAACTTTAAAATGGCATGTTTCTTAGATCTTTGTGAAAAACATTAAAGTAACTCCTAGCAGCTTCTGTGTTGACTTAAAATGACACTGGCCCTCCCAAACACACTCATTCTGTAACAGAACATCAGACTGAATGAATGCAGTTAAACAAAATAACAATTCAATTTATATATCAGGCTAACAACAGCTATGCACTGTAGTTTTTAACAAATGTTAAAGGACGCAGGAAACTGCCCAGGGAATCAAGACTCTCATGGGCCCCGAAGGCCCTCTGTTGTCTGTGAGGCAATTATTTTGTGGCAGTCAGATTAATTACAAATTCGTTTAGAAACATGCGCCACTAAAGCCCAATTAAAACCTGAAACGGTAAAAGCTCTATGATGGCTGGTGTATTTTTAGCCAATCTAACCAATATAGTTTATTTTCACCCCTGGGCTCTAAGAGAGTTAATCTGTCCCTGCTGTAACTAAGTAATTGTATTTCAAGTATCTAAATTTTAAGATAAACTTCTAATCCACTGTACTTTTTACTCTCTACTTTGTAGATTAGATTAAGAGTGAGTAATGTCCATATGGAATACCATGTATTCCTATACAGTAAATTATTTCAACCAACAGTATATAAAATTTGCCCTACCTCCACAAGATACATCTTAAAAATACTGCATACACATTAGTGCATCAAATAATAATCACTCTGTAATATAAACTGTAAGGCGTTTCATTGATTGGTATTGGTATTGATATTTTTATTTAAGTGAAGGTCCATAAATTGTCTTCCTCCACTGGTTCAGATGAAATGAAATAAGTTCTCACTGCTGGTGTGTGACATAGTTTTTATGTCACTTTGTACAGCTGACTAGACAAACTGAATTTCTATGAGGATTAAAAGAAAAAGAAGATCCAACTGCATCTCAGGCGCTTTGTCTTGTGTTTTATGTTCATTTTTTAGTAAATTCTACTGAATGCACTCTGAGAAAGGGACTTTTCCAGATCCTCTTCATAAGCAGTCACATTATCATAAATCCATTCCAATGTAATCCTCACCCTCCACCACACTGTGATATTCTTCAGTATGAGAAGGGCACCTCAGACTGTTTGAATAGGAAATGATTGCTGAGTGTGTCTGCCTCACACAGGCAAGTGCTCTCTGTGCTTAAACCTGCAGGCTACAGATAGATCCCCTGAGATCCTCTTCAGCGCCACTGAGTGGGCTGTTAACGTCAATCAGCTTCTGTTTGTTTCTTCACTTTTGATTTTCTTCATGTCTACTGTAGAATATATTCTCCGGGGGGTGACGTTTGTTATTCAACAGTCTTACACTTAGTATACAGTTAGGTCTGGATATAATGAATGTCCTTTTAATGTTACACCCTTTTAAATTAACTTTTTATTCATCAGTTTGTACCTGTGAAGTGCAAAGCTTGGCTTCTAATGATTACTATTCATTTTGGCAATTGACTTTGGTCTAGTGTCTTTTTTTGATTACATTTATATTATGATTTTAGATCAAATAGATTTAAGAGAGTTTAAGAGTTTTCATCAGTGAAATTTAACATCATGGACAAGCTGGTAAAAAAGGCTGGGTCTGTGCTTGGCAGGAGTCTGAACTCGCTCAGGACTGTTGTGGAGAGATGCATGCAATGTAAGATGGAGGCCATCTTGGACGATACCAACCATCCTGGCAGGACAGAGAAGCAGCTACAGCTGCAGCAAATGTCTCATCTCACTGTGCTGCAGAACAGAGAGGTTCA
>NW_019445924.1:0-1701 GCF_002814215.2 Seriola lalandi dorsalis
AAGATTTCCTCCATAGCCCTTTTCCTTTCCCTGTGCTTACTCTGGTCTTGCCTCATTGCTACCTCTCTTTATTCTGTTCTGGACAGCTGGCTGATGGGGGGTTTAAACAATTTTCCCTTACACACGGTTACAGATGGCTAAACTCAGACTTGACATGAAAAAATGCCACTTCTTTAAGAGGTATTCTCCAGAAGAGGCAACACCCAGGCTGTGTCTGACTTTCTGGTCCTTCAGGATGTCAAATCCTTAAAGTGTTTCCTGAGATTTGCGGGCTGGTATCACAAGATCATTACCCCTTTTGCTTACCTTGCAACTCCTCTAAACCATCTCAATATGAAATCTCTGTATCAGGACAGAACCAACAACCAGTCATCGACACCCTCGACCCTCCTGGACAAAGATACTGTAAACCTAATTTCTTAGAACTCTTAATCATTTTCATTCACAGTCTTTGTCCTTTCTGAGACCTTTCAAACAAACTGTGACAGCATTTTAGTTTGAACTGAATCAGTTAAGTAGACCTAAGATTAAAAGAAAGACAAAACAATGACATACACACTGATGCTTTTATTATACAAAGACAAAAAAAGAAATCATTGTCAGAATCTGAACAAAAGTCAACAACATTTATATCCTAGCTTCCATCTTTAAAGAACTGGTAGAGGAAAACCTTGACAAGGAATCATTTAGAAGAGTAATACATTGATTCAATTCATGAATCTGAAAATGTGTGTGAGAGAAACAGACAGATATGTACTGACTGGCCTATCTGTTCAACAGCAGGAGACTCTTTGCTATACTGAACACAGAGACGCTGAGGAACCAAACGACCATACTGCTAATCCAAACCCAGGATACAGAGGTTCAGTGAATGTGGTGTTGAAGGTGTGGAGGTGGATCAGTGAGTCGGACAAGACTCTGTAGAAGGACAGAGTGCCAGCAGGACAGTCCACATACACTGCTACTCTATTGGAGGAGGAGGCGGAGGAGGAGGAGGAAAGGATGGATGTCCTTATGTTATTGTGCCAGACAGAGTAAAAACCATCTGAGCAGAACAGACTCCAGGACTGATTGTTCTTTCCAAACCAACAGTCTTCACTGTTTCCTCTCCTTCTTATTCCTCTGTAGCTCACTGATATGTAAACATCTCCTCTCCACTCAGCCTCCCAGTAACAGCGACCAGTCAGACCAGTTGTACACAGAAGCTGAGGCAATTCAAATCTGTCTGGATGATCAGGATACGACTGATCCTCTCTCACATGTGTCACCTTCCTGTTGTTGTCAGACAGTTTGAGGTTTCTGTTCACTGTGTTTGTGTCGAGTGTGAGTTCACAGGAATCTGATGGAGAGAACAAGACACAATACGGCTGCAGTTATTGATACATCATCTCATCATTTATTATATTGATGATGACTCATGAAATTAGTGATCTGAAGGAGTGATGTGACAGTTTGAAGATGGTTGAATGTGCTGCTTTGTTTCCATGAATCAAATTAAAAACACACTTACACTTCCTCAGACCTGGTCTTAACCATCTGACTCCACCAGGCTCCACCCTGAAAGGAGGAGGGTGGGGGGGTCAGACCGGCATATTGTCTTTCAGCATGCAGACATGGACATTACATGGCTCTCAAACACAGATTGTTTCGTTACCCTGTTCACATTTTCATTGCTTGTCTTTCTGATATCAAATTCTGGAC
>NW_019445925.1:0-1543 GCF_002814215.2 Seriola lalandi dorsalis
TTATTATGTGGTGACAGAGGCTGCTGTTTAAAGTGGCTCACCATATATAATTCATGACTCAAACGGCCTCTCGCTCCCTTTATTTTCTGACCATCAGCATTTTCGCCTGTTGTAATGTTTCTACATGTCAGGGCAGGCAGAAGCGAGGGGGGGGCGGTTACACTGTCAGCTGAGCCACAGACGGCGGGCTGCACACTCATCCCCACAACCATCCCAAAACTTACAGCCGGCACACACATTCACATACACACTCTCACAAGCCAGCCCTCACAGCGTGGCACCCACCAATTACGTACTTAGACCCAAATTCTCCAGCAGAGAATATTTAACGGAGAATTGTCAAAGGAGCAAAATTAAAGTAACTACAGCAATCTGTGCCACGCAGTACATAAAAGACACAGACACTGCTTTGTCATTTACATTTAACAGTACCACTTTCTTATTTTTAAACATTAATATTTCAGTATCATCATCACAAACAAACAGGACCACCGTTGAGCCACATCTCAGGCTGTCACCGTGTTAAGTGGTGTTTTTCAGAATGAGGGTAAATCCAACGCTCACTGTTACAAAACTCAATTTTCTACTTGAGGTTTTCTTTTTATGTCTACTGAGGAGGATAAACACGCTGAAAGATATTTTCCCACGAAGCACCTTCTGTCTGTTCAGTGCCATAAAGAAATGCAGCAAACCAGCGTCGGCTCGCACCCCTCTGACTTAAGTGTTTGAAGAACTTTACACCCACCGCCACCATCAAAGTGGTGCAGAAACAGAAACATTGACATTCACCGGAGACATGCAAAACTATAGTGGTTGGATTCATCAGACAGTGTTCAGGTTTAAAATTCTCCGTACAGTGCACCACTGTCACAAGAAGCTGCAGAATGCAGAATGCTCTTTTAGACACACCAGAAAATATCTGCTTCTTTGATAAAAACTTGAAGGTACATAAAAGTGTACATAAAAACTCAGAGGTAGATTTTAACTACGGTTGTTTACATTCTGGCTCATTCCTGGGCGACTTTAACAACTTAGCGCTGCGTTTTCTTCTCAACTGTAACAACAAAGTGTTTTGAATTGGCTCTGATTCATGCCACTTCGCCATGGCAACAGCGGTCAAAGTTCATGTATGGTATTATCTAGACCATTCTGCCAAACCAACCAAAATTACGCACAAAATGTGATTTATCAGAAACAAAGTTGAAATAATTCAAACTGGGCGTCACTTTATAAAACTATAGGGTGGCTACATTATCTCTGAGAGTCCCGTGTTTCTGTGTTCAGTAACACTGAGGATGAAACACTTCTGGAACCAGTGGGCGGTGAGCTTGCAGCGTGGCTGTAGACTCTTTGTTTTGTGTTTCATAGTCAGTTAAAGTTAAAGTTGATGACATTTCTCCTGGTTTTAACTGAACTAAATGAAAACAGTACGATGTCCAGTACAGTGTTTTTACATTGTGGTGGCTTGTGGCGACATTTTAGACTTTTAAAAATGTGAGTGAAACATTGTTTTTTGTGAATCCACCTCTACATTGAAAAAAAA